>NC_042623.1:60283669-60359260 GCF_901001135.1 Rhinatrema bivittatum
ACTATCTCTACGAATACACCAACAAACCTTCATATCACCCAAGCAAGAGACTTAGGGGTTATTATAGATAACCAGCTAAATCTAAAATCCTTAATCAACAAAACAACTAAGGACTGCTTCTATAAACTACATGTCCTGAAAAGTATAAAACCACTCCTTCACTTGCAAGCTTACAGAACAGTTCTGCAAGCTATAATCTTCTCTAAGTTAGACTACTGTAACTATCTTACTAGGCCTCCCCTCATCTCACACTAAACCTCTTCAGATGGTCCAAAATGCGGCAGCCAGAATACTAACAAACACGAGGAGAAGAGACCACATTTCTCCCATCCTTAAAGACCTACACTGGCTGCCAATCCACTACAGAATCATTCATAAGTCCATTACCACTATCTATAAAGCCATCCATAACCATGCTCCACTTAACCTTCAAATCCCATTCAGAAAACATACCTCCTCCAGACCCATTAGAGAAGCTTACAGAGATTCATTACATGTACCCCAAGCCAAAACGTCTCATCATATAACATTTAGAGACCGGGGTTTCTCTACAGAAGGACCTGCTCTATGGAACTCCATCCCACCAGATCTACGTCAAGAACCGTGCCTCCTAACTTTCAGAAAAAGGCTTAAGACATGGTTGTTTAAACAAGCCTTTCCAGACACCAACCTAACCGCAATTCAATGACATCCACAATCAGACCTTCCTAGAACTTTGTAAATAATTGCTCTCTATGTTAAATTCCTTTAGACTTTCCTCCTCCCAGTTTCGAATCGCCCCTGTTTTATTGTAACTGCAGAGTTTTCTCTTCTCACTTGCTACAATTTGTTAATTTATTCATTTATTTATTTTTTCACCCCCCTGTTAAATATAAACCGGCATGATGAGATTTTATCTTGAATGCCGGTATAGAAAAGCGCTAAATAAATCAATCAATCAATCTCTTGCCTAAAAATCAAGGGTTGAGTGGGTGGGAAAGACAGGCACTAGAATTAACTATCTCTGGCTTGCTTATTACCTCAGACACACATAAACTCTAAAGAATATCTCTCTCTATTTCACCTTTCACCAAACTTTTATAAGTCCAAAGTTTCCCAAAGCTATACTTACCAAACCTCTTTAACCACCATTAAATTGATCCGGTCCTCTTCTACTGCAAAGGGTGCGGGGCCTCTGGAAGCTGGGGCTGTGGAAGTCAATCCCTGGATCGCTTGCGGTGACTTCTGGACTCCTCTCCCGGGGGATGCTGGGAGCAGTATGCAGATGAGCCTTCCGGTCCTCTTCTACTGCTTGACAATATGCTGTTTGACATCCAAGGGCCGCAACAGAATACACTCTTCTACACATCTCTCCCTGACCAGAGATGGCGGGGAGACAAACTGGTTGAATTGAAACTCAGAGACCACTTTCAGTAAAAAGAGAAATGGCTTCTTGTAAGACCAGGCCTGCAGCTCGGAAACCCTACGTGCAGAACAATTTGCCATAAGAACACTGCTGTTAAGGTCAGAAACCACAAGGCAGAGTACATAGTGATCGAAATGTAGGGCCTACCAAAATATCCAAAATGAAATAGAGACTCGATAGGGACACCGGAAACGCAAAGGATGACGAAGATGTTCCACTCCTTTCAGAAAACGGACCACATCAAAATGAACCGACAAGGATCCACCCTCGACCAAACCCCTGAAACAAGCGAAAGCAGTTACTTGTATCCTTTATTCTTTGAGGGCCAAGCCTTTATTCAGCTATCCTGCAAAAATTCCAAAATGAACAGTATCTTGACCAAACAAGGAAAAGTACCGCGATTCTCACAACAGCCTCAAACTCTCTCCAAATCCACACATAGGCCAAGGAAGTGGAGAACTTTCTAACTCTTAGCAAGGCAGACATCACTGCCGCAAAGTATCATCATTTCAGCAAGCGAGTCCCGTCAAGGGCCATATCGTAAGACAAAATAAAGTAAGATCTTCATGAAGGACAGGCCCTTGCTGCAATAGGTCCCTGTGTGCCGAAGTCAAAGAGGTGCATCCACCAGGAACCTCCACAGATTTGCATGCCACGGTCTCCTGGGCCAATCTGGAACAACCAAGAGCACCATCTCTCTGTGGCATTCAATCCTTCAAATCAATCTGCCCAACATTGGCCATGGAGAAAAGGCATAAATCATCTTGTCTTCCAGCCACTCCTGCACTAGGCACTAGGGCATCGATCCCCAATGACCTCAGATCTCTTCTGCGGCTGAGGTATCGCAAAACTTACACAGTGAACAAAATTGCCAACCTGTCCAGGAATGGGAGACCCCAGTGATCCCGAATCAGCTGAAACTCCTCATCTGACAATGCCCACTCTCTTGGGTCTAGACTCTCCCTGCTGAGAAAGTCTGCTCTTATGTTGTCTTAGCCTGCAATGTCGAGATCTGGAGATGCTCCTCTGCCCATTCCATAAAATGATTTATTTCCTGCAACACTTGGTACCTGTCGATTGTTTAAGCCAGTCGTGCATTGTCTGACATTATGTGAACTGAGCAATCCTGCAGTCTGTTGCCAAACTGTAAACATGCCAACCAGACCGCCCTGGCTTCCAGGCGATTGATATTCCAGAGAGACTCTCTGCACTCCAGCTCTCTTGCGCCATCAGCTCCCGACAGTGAGCTCCCCAACCAAGGAGACTCACATCCATTGTCAAGGCTAGCCAGTCCGGAGGGGATAGTGAAACTCCCTTCCGTAGATGATCCACCTACAGCCACCACTGCAGCTACGAGAAGACCTCCATCAGCAGGCGGAGCCAAATCGAATAGTCCTAAGACTGTGGATTCCACTGAGACAGCAGGGAACGCTGACGAGGGATGCATATGCACCCTCGCCCAGGGCACCACTTCCAGGGTCACCATCATTAAGCCAAGGACCTGCAGGTAAAACCATACGGTTGGGCACAGAGTGTTTAACAACAGACAGAGTTGAGCTAGCAACTTCTGAATTTGAACTTCCGGCAAGAACACCTTGGCCTGCTTTATGTCGAACTGAACTCACAGGTATTCCAACGACTGAGTAGGCTGAAGACCTCTCTTGGCTAGGTTCCCACCCGGCCAAGCTCCCGCAACAGGGAAATCACCAGGCAACTCTCTTCCAGCGACTTGGTGCAAATCAGCTAGTCATCCAAAATAGGGTGTACTAGGAGTCCATCCTTCCTCAACTCTGCCACAAATACCACCATTACCTTGGAACAGATTCTAGGAGCAGTGGTCAGACCAAAGGTAGCACCTGAAACTGAAAGTGGCTTCCCAGAACTGCAAACCACAAGAAGCGTTGATGTTGTAGTCTGATGGGAATGTGGCGATACACCTCAACAGATCCAGAGAGGTAAGAATTTCCCCCAACTGCACGGCCATTATCACAGAGCACAATGTCTTCACGCGAAAGTGCTTCAGTCGCAGATAATGACTGATGCCTTTGAGGTCCAGGATGGGACGAAAAGAGCCCTCCTTCCTTGGTACAACAAAATAATTGAAAATTGCCCCATAATTTCTTGAGATGTGGGCACTGGGACCACAGCCCTCATACTGAGGAGCCTTGCCAAGGCAGTTTCTACTTCCTGCTTTTTTTTGTGGTGAGTGGCAGGTAGACACCATGAACATGTCCCGAGGAACACTGCAAAACCCCAGCAAACATTCCTCTCGTATCACCTCCAGGACCTACTGATCTGATGTAATTTTGACTCACCTCTGATAAAAGAGAGAGAGGCATCCCCCTATCTCTTGTTCCTGGGGATGGGTTGGCAAACTTTCATTGGGAGGCTCAGGAGGTTCCACTACTTGAGCCTGCACCTCTTCTGGGTTGTTGGGGATGAAAGGACTGAGACTCACCAAAGAGTCAAGTCCTCTGAAGGTCGATCCTCTACAGGGTTGAAAATGTTTGAATCCTCTAGCACAGCGGTTCTCAACCTGGGGGTCGCGACCCCGGCGGGGGTCGAACGCCCACAACACAGGGGTCGCCTAAAGCAGGGTCCCCAACCACCGGTACCGGGTCGTTGGGGTTTTTTGCCGGTCCGCGGCTATTTTTTCTGCCAGTCACGTTTTTTCAGGCTTGTTGGGCGGGACTTGTGCTCTGAATCAGGGCGGACTGTAACAGAGCACAAGTTGGGCGGGACTTGTGCTCTGTTACAGTGATTGGCTGCTGCTGCTGCGATGAAGCCTGTCCATAGCAGGCGCACCCTATCCCTATATTGCAGCAGTAAGCCAATCAGAGCAGGAGCTGCAAGCCTTGTTGATGCATACGTCGGGAGCACATTTTGTGGGCAGACCCAGCCAGCACAGCATCGCACGTGGGCGGAACGGGAAGACCAGCAGCACAGCGTTGGAGAAAAACAGCAAAGGAATCCAGAGTGTGCAGCTACAGCCAGGTATCAGGAGGGAAGGAGTTAGTATGTTGGGAGAGGGTAATGAGTGTGTGGGGGCCGGGGATGTACTGGGGGGAATGAGTGTGTGGGGGCTGGGGATGTACTGGGGGGAATGATTGTGTGGGGGGCCAGAAATGTGCTTGGAGAGGGTTAGGAAGGTGGGAATGAGTGTGTGGGGCCAGAGATGTGCTGGGGAGGGGGAATGAGAGTGTGTGGGGCCAGAGATGTGCTGGGGGGGGGGGAATGAGAGTGTGTGGGGCCAGAGATGTGCTGGGAGGGAGGGAGGGAGGGGGGGGGAATGAGAGTGTGTGGGGCCAGAGATGTGCTGGGAGGGAGGGAGGGAGGGGGGGGGAATGAGTGTGTGGGGCCAGAGATGTGCTGGGAGGGGGGAATGAGTGTGTGGGGCCAGAGATGTGCTGGGGGGGGGGAATGAGTGTGTGGGGCCAGAGATGTGCTGGGGGGGGGGGGAATGAGTGTGTGGGGGGCCAGAGATTTGCTTGGAGGGGGCTGGGGAGAGGGGTATGAGTATGTGAGGGCATTAACTGCTATAAAAAAATAAAATGTTTCAATCTCATGTGTTTTGGGCTTGTTTTTTTGGAAAAAAGTGCTTGTTCGTTCATGAAAACCTGGCAACACTGCCGGAGCCGCACGGGCAGGAAGGAGGAGGCGCTTCAGCTGCGTGCAGAAGAGGAGCAGCGGGCCGGGAAGACTAGGGCCGCTGCAGAGCCCATCCTGTGGCAACCCGTAAAGAAGAGGCCCAGAGGTAAGAGAGAGGTGTGTGCGAGTATGAGATGAGTTGAGAGACTGTGTGTGTTTGCAGAGACAGCATGTGAGAGCCTCTGTGTGTGTGCAAGAGACAGCATGTAAGAGTGAGAGCCTGTGCTTGAGCAAGGCAGCATGTGGGGGTGTGAGAGAGCCTGTGTGTGAGACTCAGACAGCCTGTGCCAGTGAGAGCCTGTGTATGTGTGTGTGAGAGAGAAATTCATGTGAGAATGAGAACCTGACTGTGTGTTTGAGGGAAGAAGACAGGTGGAGAGAAAAGAAATAGAAAAAAAGGCAATATTAAAGGAAATGGCAAAAAATTAGAAAGGGAAGCAGATGTAAAAAAAAACCATTTTATTTTTTTATAGCAGTTAATGCCCTCACATACTCATACCCCCCTCCCCACCCCCCTACAAGCAAATCTCTGGCCCCCACACTCTTTCCCCCCTCCCTAACCCCTCCTAGCACATCTCTGGTCCCCACACTCTCATTCCCCCCCCCTCTGTAACCCCTCCGAGCACATCTATGGCTCCACACACACTGATTCCCCCCTCCCTAACCCCTCCTAGCACATCTCTGGCCCCCACATACTCATTCCTCTCTCCTCAGCCCCCTCCAAGCACATCTCTGGCCCCTCACACACATTCCCACCTCTCTAACCCCTCCGAGCACATCTCTGGCCCCCCACACGCTGATTCCCTCCTCACAGCACATCTCTGGTCACCACACTCTCATTCCCCCCCTCCGTAACCCCTCCGAGCACATCTCTGGCCCCCCACACTCATTCCCACTTCCCTAACCCCTCCGAGCACATCTCTGGCCCCCCACACACTCATTCCCCCTTCCCTAACCCCTCCGAGCACATCTCTGGCCCCCCACACACTCATTCCCCCCCTCCAAGCACATCTCTGGCCCCCCACACACTCATTCCCCAGCCCCCTCCCAGCACATCTCTGGCCCCCACACTCATTCCCACCTCTCTAACCCCTCCAAGCACATCTCTGGCCTCCCACACACTCATTCCCCCTCCCTACATCCTAATTCCTCCCCTCCTGCTACCTGGCTGTAGCTACACACACTGGATTCCTTTGCTGTTGCGCTCCAATGCCGTGCTGCTCTTCCCGTTCCGCCCATGTGAGATGCTGTGCAGTGCTGGCTAGGTCTGCCCACAAAATGTGCTCCTGACGTGTGCATCAACAAGGCTTGCAGCTCCTGCTCTGATTGGCTTACTGCTGCAATATAGGGATAGGGTGCGCCTGCTATGGACAGGCTTCATCGCAGCAGCTAATCACTGTAACATGATTCAGAGCACAAGTCCCGCCCAACAAGCCCAAAAAAACACGACTGGCAGAAAAAATAGCCCAATTAAAAGCAACCCGCGAATCGGAAAAAAAAACCGCGAATGACTACAAAAAGAAGCCCAATCTCGTGGTAAATAAGCGAGGTTGGCAACACTGGTGCCAATAGCAGCAATCAGCGCCTCCCCAATAGCCACGTGGCAGCAGTGGCAGTAATTAGATTAATTGTTTGACTCAGCTGGAGGTGACAAAGTATGAAGTGGGATGTGAAATCAGCTTGATCTGGTGGAGAATTAGGATTGCTGTTACACATGAACTGTATTTGGCAAACATTAAATTAAACTTATTAAAGGGAGCCAGGATAATCAATTGAAGCCTGCAGCTGAGGACTGATTCATTATGACTCATGTAGAAATTAGTGCATTTTCCAGATTAGTCTGCATAACACAATTCTCAACATTCAGCATTATTTCTGCCGCATAGAGTTTTATCTGAGAGGCTCTGAGGTTGTGAGGGAGCCAGTAAGAGTGAGAGCATGAGTGTGTATGAGAAAATCCAGGGGAGTAAGAGTGTGTGTGAGTGGGGGGGGGGGGGGAGAGAGTGTCTTACACCCTGAGAGTGTGTCAGTGTCTGTGAGAGGTTATGGTGCATATAAGAGCATGAATGTGTATGTATGTGACAGTATATGTGTGAGAGAGAATGGACATGTGAGTATGTGTGTGAGAGAGAGGATAACCTCCTAATCCTCGACAATATCAGGGTGACTGGAAATCAAGAGCTCCCATGTATGGACAGCAGGGGCTTTTTAAAATCCTTATTAGTTTTAATTATTGTGTGTTATTTGATATATGTGCTGTTTTGAAATATTTTATTGGTGTTTGGGAAATTATAAAAATGTATATGATTTTAATTAATAGAAATTCTATTTATCAGTAATTTTAAAGTATTCTTTTATTAGTATGGTTTTACTATTATAACTGATGCTTTATGTTTCTTAATTGTATTGTTTTATGAGGAATGGTGGTTCTGTTTATAAATGTCATAATAAATAAATATGCACTAAAATCCAACCCCATCCATAACCCCGCCCCCATGACCAAAGCCCCACCCTCGTCCCGCCCTCACCCCGCCCTGTGAGGGCGGGGCGAGGGGTCACCGCAACATGAGGAACTGTATTACGGGGTCACGGCATTAGAAAGGTTGAGAACCACTGCTCTAGCACGACCTCTCATGTGAAGGGAGCACTGCGCCTGCTTCTTATCCTCCAGCAAATGAAGAACCAAAGATTCGCCCCATTTATTGGCCAGTTTCTCCAACTTGCAACCAAAGAAAAGCGAGCCGGTTAAGGGGCAATTTGGTGAGGTTAACCTTGGAGGTCGCATCAGCCAATCAATTTCTCAACTATAACTGACGCCTAGACACTACTATCAAAGCCATCCCCTCTGGCTGAAGTGCGGACAAAATCACAGCCTGCCTCCACCAAGAAGACAGCAGCTGGATCCACAACTGCCCTGGAGTTTACCCCAGAGTCATCAACCTCCTGGAAGAGAAGCAAACAAGAGCAAACCACCAAAGAACAATAAGAAGCGATCTGCAAGGTAACTGCCACTGCTTTAAATGCTCGCTTAAGGATAGTCTCAATCTTTTTAGCATGAGCATCCTTCAAGGCCGCTTCTCCTTCCACGAGAATAGTGATCTGCTTGGAGACAGCACACACAAGTGCATTTCCACCTTGGGAAAAACATAAGTGCTCTCTTACCACTGGATCCAGAGGGTACAGGCCTTCCAAAATCCGACCCCCTTTGAAAACAGCCTCCGGGGCGCCTTACTCAAGATCAATTAATTCTTGAATGGCCTCCATCACGGGGAAAAAACAAGAGGCTTTATGCAAGGAAACCAAAATGGGATTTCCTCTTTGGCTCAGACACTAAATCTGCCCCAGGAACTCTCAGCAATTTTCAAGGTCTGGGAAATCAGAGCTGGCAGATCATCTCTGTGAAAGAACTGCAACATAGTCCCATATGGTTCTAAGCCAGGGGAATTTCACCTTCCTCAAGAGAGGCAGGATTGGTGTCATCATCCGTGCCGTCCGGCTCTCCATCCAGAGGACCCACTGCTGCTCCAGAAGTACTCCAGCACCCAACAAAAAAATCCAGGCAAGGTTTTTCCCCTGCACCTCTGCTCTAGGAGTATGGGACAGGGCAGAGGACTATGCCTGAAGAAAGAACTGCAACCCCTGAAAAATTCAACCCATGAAAAGTAGAAGCATCCAGACTGGGAGGACCTGAGGTGTAGTCACTAAGCTACCTTCCCCTGTTGAGGAACCAGTTAAGGGAGATCCAAAATCAGGTACCCCACCTGAATCATCTTTACCCAGACTCACATCCAGCTGGGAAGAACCAGGCTTAGTGAAATCAGAGGAAGATAATTCACCCTGCACTTCCAAACAGCGCTGGCACAAATCAGTGGGCACTCCTGGCTGAGATGCTCATATGTAACAAGCAGTGCAAAGAGAATGATGCTTAGGCTTCTTAGGCACAGGTGCCATGATGGCTGACAATGCACCGAGCAGCCGGAGGCATGCATCTAGCTTGGTTTCTTTTTAGTTTTTTAGATAGGCGCTGAACTAGGTGCCTAGAAATTATGCATCCAATGCTTATGCGCACACTTAGGCGCTTACTAAGTGGCCAAAAACTAACCGCACAGTACTACTTGTACACATAGGTAAACGCACAGCCACTACGCTTTGCTTAACATGGGCGCACAGACTACAAGGCCCCACTGTGTGCCCAAAAACTGGGAGCGCAACCTGGATGCACAGCGAGACACACACACCGGACCAACAATCTTATAGAGGGCAGCTTTAGAAAGCGCACAAAAAGTTGTTGCAGCCTACTACACAACACACAGCGAAAAGCCTCGGAGCGGAGCCTAGCCTAAGTAAGCTGGTCAACCCGCCAAGCTGCCCATGTCCCTCGACCTCCCACAGAGCAGAACGAATGTCGGGCCAACGCACCAAGCATGGAGATTGGGGGAGGAGGAAACCCTGTACAACAAAAAGACTCCTGCTAATTCTCTGTATCTCTCTCTTTTTTCTTTTTTTTTTTTAAACTTACCGGAGCTCAGTCGTCTGAGCACAGAGACAGTCTCCGGCTGCAGGGGGAAAGAGGGCATGTGTCGTTACCACCACACTCTGCTTCCTGCACCCACTGCCTTTCAGCTGCTCAAGCAGCTAAGTCCATGCTAGCAAAAACAGCTACCGGTCCAAGACACACATCTGAGGTCCACAGGAATCACCTCAGGAATTCTCAGCTGGAAGAGGGACCATTTGATATCACCGTAGGAGAGCAGGGCAAATGTTATCCTTAATTCTCCTTTATTTTAAAATGAAGCAATCCCCAGTGAGATGCATGTCCACCATCTGCTGGAGATTGAGAATACTGGCAGGCTGATCTAACTGCAGGGATGTATATACTATGACATCAGTTTACTCCATCTCCATCTGCTGGTAGGAATGCAAAACCCACTTACTCTGGATTCATATGACTGGATGCTAAGAAAGTGACAGAATTGAATTGGGGTAGACAAAGTGTAGAATTCACTAAAGGGACCACAAAGTGAATACAGGCTGCTCAATTTTCAAAGCTTTACCAGTGGAAATTGGCAATTTTCAAAAAACGCTTACTTTTAGCTGCATACTATTCAGGCATTCATGCAGAGAGGGTTAGGTTAAGCTACAATCTCACACACAATTTTTGATTTCCCAAACTATGTGCATTGTTTTTGCCTTGAAAAAGTATCTACAGAAAAAAAAGCACAAATCTCTATGCATTCTTTTTCTATAAGCAATTAAAGCAAAATCACCAGTGTAGTCTTAGTTTGATTATTATTTATTTATTTGCTTTTATATACCGACATTCAACAAGTGTTATCACATCGGTTTACATGGAAACGAGATAAGTGGGTTACATTGTAACAGGGTGTGGAACTTGGAGAACATAACGGGGGAGAGTAGTTTAACAAGCTATTAAGATAACTTTATCTTATTATCATCATTTAGGTATATAGAGACTCATATCATCATTTAGGTAAATAGAAGCTTAACATTCTGCGATAATTGGGTTTCAAAGTAAGGTTTGAGTCTGTGGAGGGGGAGGGGATGAAGGGGGAAAGGAGGAGAGAAGGGTAGAAGGGTAGAAAGGAGGGGGGATGGGAGGGAGTGAGATGAGTGATGGAGGTCCTTAGTATGTTGCGAAGGCTTTTTGGAAAAGCCATGTTTTTAGCTTCTTTTTGAAGGCTTGTGTTGTTGGTTTGAGTCTTAGGTCTGTGGGGAGGGTGTTCCACAGGGAGGGTCCGGCTATGGAGAGGGCACGTTCCCTGGTTGAGCTGTGGTGGGCTAGTTTTGGGGAGGGGATGCAAAGCCCCACTAAGAAAAAGTACTCACTAAATGTAAACCAATGCAGGCAGTTTGATCATGTGTACAGTCAGTGGAATAGGCAAATATATAGGCCTGAGAGCAGCATACTAAAATATAAAAGCAGACTACCTTTTGTCGTCTCCTTTCCTGTTTAAGCATAATCCTGGTCCTATAGGAAAAAAAACGTACCCATCAAAACATGCTTTTTGTAGACAGAATAATTACAAAATTACACTCTCAAGGAGATAATATGATCAGAAGAAAATTAAGGCAACAGAAGGAAAATTTGAGTTTCACAATTACCAGTGAAGGTTTTGAGCAGATGCCACCCCAAGGCACTGTTATTTTCGGTGCCACATCACCACCCCCGGGTCCCAATGAATCTGAACCCTACAGCACTAACTCTTCCCAAGCCTTATTGGACTCCTCGATCCCTGCTTCAGCAATGTGTTCCTTTCATCAAAAGTCTTGCAGGAGATCAAATACATTGTTTAATCTATTATATTTATTTTAATATTTTATATTCCGCAACCTCCAAACAACTGTTCGGCATGGATTAAAAAGGCAATCACAAAAGGGATACAGTAAACTCTTGATGCTTAGGCGACTAAAACCGTAATTAACCCAAAATGATTTTAGAACAGTATTGCAATCCCTGATATTTACTGGTACAGATTAATGTAACTCACTACTTCTCGGCCTACTGCTTTGAAGTGCTGAAAAAAAGTGCAAAAAACAGAATATAAATCTAAATAAATAAATAAAAAATAAAAAATATACAAACCAGAGTTCTGAAAGAATATTAGTAGGCTCTAATTTCTCATTCAAATCCACTACAGTACCCATGAATTGGAGGATGGCCAGCATAACATCCCTTGTTAAAAAGAGCTCCAGGATTTGATCTGTGAAACTACAGACCAATGAGCATGCTGAGCAAAATGGTAAAAACCATTAGTGACCATCCGGATTATGAAATAGAGCCAACATCGATTTAGTAAAGGAAAATCTAGTTTTACAGATCTGATAGATTTTTTGGAAGGGGTTTACAAACATATGGACAAGGGTGAGCTGGTTCATTATAGTGTAAATGAGCTTTCAGAGGGCAATTGACAAAGTCCCTCACAAGAGACTGATCAGAAAATTAAAAAGTTATGGGATAGGAAGGAATATCCTATTGTGGGCTAGAAACTGGCTAAAGTAGGGGGTTCTCAACCCCTGAACTAAAGGATAGGAAACAAAGTACATAAGAACATGCCATACTGGGTCAGACCAAGGGTCCATCAAGCCCAGCATCCTGTTTCCAACAATGGCCAATCCAGGCCATAAGAACCTGGCAAGTACCCAAAAACTAAGTCTATTCCATGTAACCGTTGCTAGTAATAGCGGTGGTTATTATCTAAGTCAACTTAATTAATAGCAGGTAATGGACCTCTCCTCCAAGAACCTATCCAATCCTTTTTTAAACACAGCTATACTAACTGTACTAACCACATCTTCTGGCAACAAATTCCAGAGTTTAATTGTGCGTTGAGTGAAAAAGAACTTTCTCCGATTAGTTTTAAATGTGCCACATGCTAACTTCATGGACTGCCCCCTAGTCTTTCTATTATCCGAAAGAGTAAAAAACCGATTCACATCTACTCGTTCTAGACCTCTCATGATTTTAAACACCTCTATCATATCCCCCCTCAGCCATCTCTTCTCCAAGCTGAAAAGTCCTAACCTCTTTAGTCTTTCCTCATAGGGGAGCTGTTCCATTCCCTTTATCATTTTGGTCGCCCTTCTCTGTACCTTCTCCATCGCAATTATATATTTTTTGAGATGCGGCGACCAGAATTGTACACAGTATTCAAGGTGCGGTCTCACCATGAAGCGATACAGAGGCATTATGACATTTTCCGTTTTATTCACCATTCCCTTTCTAATAATTCCCAACATTCTGTTTGCTTTTTTGACTGCCACAGCACACTGAACCGACGATTTCAATGTGTTGTCCACTATGACGCCAAGATCTCTTTCTTGGGTAGTAGCACCTAATATGGAACCTAACATTGTGTAACTATAGCATGGATTATTTTTCCCTATATGCATCACCTTGCACTTGTCCACATTAAATTTCATCTGCCATTTTGATGCCCAATATTCCAGCCTCACAAGGTCTTCCTGCAATTTATCACAATCTGCTTGTGATTTAACTACTCTGAACAATTTTGTATCATCTGCAAATTTGATTATCTCACTCGTATTTCTTTCCAGATCATTTATAAATATATTGAAAAGTAAGGGTCCCAAAACAGATCCCTGAGGCACTCCACTGCCCACTCCCTTCCACTGAGGAAATTGTCCATTTAATCTTACTCTCTGTTTCCTGTCTTTTAGCCAGTTTGTAATCCATGAAAAGACATCGCCACCTATCCCATGACTTTTTACTTTTCCTAGAAGCCTCTCATGAGGAACTTTGTCAAACGCCTTCTGAAAATCCAAGAATACTACATCTACCAGTTCACCTTTATCCACATGTTTATTAACTCCTTCAAAAAAGTGAAGCAGATTTGTGAGGCAAGACTTGCATTGGGTAAAGCCATGCTGACTTTGTTCCATTAAACCATGTCTTTCTATATGTTCTGTGATTTTGATGTTTAGAACACTTTCCACTATTTTTCCTGGCACTGAAGTCAGGCTAACCGGTCTGTAGTTTCCCGGATCGCCCCTGGAGACTTTTTAAATATTGGGGTTACATTAGCTATCCTCCAGTCTTCAGATACAATGGCTGATTTTAATGATAGGTTACAAATTTTTACTAATAGGTCTCAAATTTCATTTTTTAGTTCCTTCAGAACTCTGGGGTGTATACCATCTGTAGAGAAATGTCATTCGTGAAGTACCCCAGGGATCTATACTGGAAACAGTGCTTTTTAATATATAGGCGTGATAATTGAGGGATTCAGAATTGTTAGATCACCAGCCAATTGTGAGGAATTTCAAGAGGACCTTCAAGAGTAAGGGACTGTGCATCTAAACTGGCAGATGAAGTTTAATGTGGACAAGTGCAGTTATGCATAGAGGGAAGAATAATCCAAAACTATAGGTACACAATGCTGGGTTCCATATTATGTGTCACCACCCAGGAAAGAGATTTTGGAATCGTGAACAATACTTTGAAATCCTCGCCTGGTGCTCAGCAGCAGTTAAAAAAAACAGAGAGAGAGAGTGTTAGGTATTATTAGAAAAGGAAAGGAAGGAGAGGAAGTGATGTCATCGTAGCTGATGGCAGCTTAGCTCACGAGCTCCTGCACACCCTGCGACATTTCTTAATCTAAAACTCCCAAAAAATTTATATTCTTTAAAAATCCAAAGACGGGAGTACTGGGGATCGCATATATATGACGGGAAAGCAGAAAACGATCGACTTCCAGAAATTTTCGTACCGCAAGTTGTCAGAATCTGGAGAGAAGGAAGGCGACTCAGACATGGCGGATAATCCCGAGACTGGTCAGAGCGATAGCGAGCCCGATGAATTTAATGTTACAGCGGAGAAGGCTCCCTCTCGAAAAGAATTTCGGAGCTGGTTCTGTGCGTTACGACAGGACCTTAAACATATAAAAAGGAAATCCATACTATGATTGAAGATTTCCGTGAAGAAATTTCTACCATGGGTAATAAAGTGGCGGATATCGTTAACCACTTGGATGGCCAGGCTGAACAGACACATGTCCTACAAGATCTATGCCAGGATATTCAGGAGGAGAACAGTACTATTCGGGCGAAATTAGCCGATTTGGAGCATAGAGCGAGGAGGGGAAACCTCCGTTTTCTCGGGCTAAAAGAATGCGCTGAAAATGCTGACTGCACGGCGGTAGTGACCCGCTTCTTCCAATTTCTATTAAACTCCGAGGAGAGCGGAGACCTACAATCAGCTCCCATGATCTTGATAGATCGAGCGCATCGTGCCCTGCGACCAGCGAGAGCCAATTCTCCGAGGGATATTATCGTCAGTTTCCACGAATATTCTCAAAAGGACAAAATCGCAATGGCTGCCAGAAAACAACCACGTTGGAAGTGGGAATCTCAAGAAGTTTCCATTTATGCCGATCTATCACAAGCGACGCTTCAAAACAGATTTGAATTACGGGAGGTTACCAAATTTCTGAGACAAGAAAACGTCAAATATAGATGGATGCATCCCTTCGGGTTAACTTACACGTGGGACGGAGCAACTTCGCAAATACGATCTGTACATGATGCAGCGGCCATTTTGAAGGATAAGGGCTTTCAGCCCACATTGGATGCCAGGTCCAATATAAGGAAGCATGCTGTGAAGGATCAACATCCTAGATTGCAACGCATGGGAGCACATAACAGCAGACTGAAAAGATATTCAGATTCTAAACAGCAAGCCCCGTTTGAAACATGATTTTGCAAGTATTATGAGATCGTCAATAAGCATAGAAAGGCACAGGGCACTTACATTTAGTGCGAATGCCTGAAAGCTGAGAGAGACTGATAATTTCTGGTTTAAATCTATATCTTGGTTTCTGTGAACGTTAAATAGTGTTTTGTATTCTGTCTTACGCAAAGGGGTGGGTGTTTGTATTTCAAGTTTTGATAACGTATGGGTATATCGGTGTGGGGAACTCACTTTCAGCTACCTTCTTCCTCCAAATAGAAAGGAGACAGGATCTGCAGGGAGGTTTGAACATATTCTATATGGGAGGGGGTGCGGGGATTACAAGGAACAGGGGGACTTATTATCAGCCAGGGAGGGGAGACATGGATATATATTCAGATCTGGAGTCTCATTGGCAGCTTTTCACTGCCACTTATATTTTCGTAAAAATGTTTCTAATTCTTAGATTTATTCCCTTCTGTGATTGTCCATCTATAACAGTGCGGGGAGAGCTTCGCTGCACACATTAATTATGGCTACAATACGTATCGGATCTATTAATGTGAAGGGATTGAACACATCTTTTAAAAGGAGATTGTTGTTCCAGGAAGTGGCACATCAGCACCTAGACATTTTTCTGCAGGAAACGCACGTTATGAATACCTCATGGCATCTAAATCATTCCCCATTCAATACTATGCCCCATGTATTAAATGTTACGCTTGAGCTATGGTCCGGTGTCGTGAACACCACCCAAAAGGGTGGCGCCAGGTGCAGAGAGACAGGGATGGCTGGAAGGTCTCTGACGATGGCTGTGAATATGTGGAGCAGGGTATTGGCTGGGACAAAGTCCAAGTCCAGGCTGGGTCTAGGCAGGCGGCAGGCAACAGCGACAGGGTCCAGGCTGGGTCAGGGCAGGCGGCAGGCAACAGTGTCAAGTCCAGGCTGGGTCAGGGCAGGCGGCAGGCAAACAGTGTCAAGTCCGGGCAGGGTCAAGGAACCTTATAGCAAGGTAGAAAGCCCGAAGGCCACACACACACAGCAAGGCAGGGCAGAGGGCCCGAAGGCCACACACACACAGCAAGGTAGGGCAGAGGGCCCGAAGGCCACACACACACAGCAAGGCAAGGCAGAGGGCCCGAAGGCCACACACACACAGCAAGGCAAGGCAGAGGGCCCGAAGGCCACACACACACGGCAGGGCAGAGGGCCCGAAGGCCACACACACACAGCAAGGCAAGGCAGAGGGCCCGAAGGCAACACACACGCAGCAAGGCAAGGCAGAGGGCCCGAAGGCAACACACACACAGCAAGGCAAGGCAGAGGGCCCGAAGGCCACACACACACAGCAAGGCAGGGCAGAGGGCCCAAAGGCCACACACACACAGCAAGGCAAGGTAGAGGGCCCGAAGGCCACACACACACGGCAGGGCAGAGGGCCCGAAGGCCACACACACACAGCAAGGCAAGGCAGAGGGCCCGAAGGCAACACACACACAGCAAGGCAAGGCAGAGGGCCCGAAGGCCACACACACACACGGCAGGGCAGAGGGCCCGAAGGCCACACACACACACAGCAAGGCAAGGCAGAGGGCCCGAAGGCCACACACACATGGCAAGGCAGAGGGCCCGAAGGCCACACACACACGGCAAGGCAAAGCAGAGGGCCCGAAGGCAACACACACAAGGCAAGGCAAGGCAGAAGGCCCGAATGCCACACGCACGGTAGGGCAAGGAAGGCTAGAGCAGGGAGCCCAGGCGAGCTCGATGCTGAAGCACTGAGGGAACTGCCAGGCAGGGTTATAAGGGGAAGTCCAGAACATAGAGAAAACAAGGAAGATGGACTGGGCCAGTCAGGAGAGCCTGCTCTTGAGGGACCTCTGGTGGTGAGGCGGTTGCACAGCAGCCATAGCAGTAACAATAAAGGGGCTAAATATACTGGGGTGGGGATGCTGTTTGCTTCTCATTTTGTGTTTGAGTGTACAACATTTATTAAGGACCCAGAAGGCAGGTATTCACTTTTGGAGATACTGGTCGATGGCAAGCTGTACACGCTTCTCAATGCATATGCGTCCACTAAGGATCAGGGCGTATATTACGATAAATTATCTCACTTGTTATTGAATAATGGAAAGGGGAAATTATTACTAGGGGATGACTTTAATTTGGCCCAGATATCTAAATTGGATGCATCAAGGGGGTGTATGTCTGCTTCCCCTGCACACAGGCGTTATTTACATGAGTTGATGTATACTCACCAATTGCCATTAGCAATGGTAACATGGAATAGACTTAGTTTTTGGGTACCATTTGGGTACCATTACCATTGCCATTGCCATTAGCAATGGTAACATGGAATAGACTTAGTCTTTGGGTACTTGCCAGGTTCTTATGGCCTGGATTGGCCACTGTTGGAAACAGGATGCTGGGCTTGATGGACCCTTGGTCTGACCCAGTATGGCATTTTCTTATGTTCTTATGCTTGATGTTTGGAGGCTTAGATATCCTCACACTAGATCATATACATACTACTCGTCAACTCATAAAACATACTCCCGGATTGATTATTTCCTTACAGATAAAGATCTGTTTCATCAGATTACACACGCGGATATTATTCCATTAACCTGGCCGGATCATGCACTTATTAGTATAAATGTTACTTTTGATTCCTATGATAAAGGCATAAGATTGTGGCGGCTTAATGAATCTCTTCTAACAGATAAGGAGTATAACCAGTCCCTTATTCAGCAAATTAAAGAATTTTTTGACCATAATGACGATGGGAAAATTTCTCCCCCTGTGGTCTGGGAGGCATTTAAGGCCTACTTTAGATGGCTCCTTATCTCTTGGGGCACATATATTAAAAAAAAGAATACTAAGGAAATTCAGATTTTGAAGGATGCAATTATAGATTTGGGACGTAAACATCAACATAGTGGTGAACCTCAAACTCTAGTCCAACTCCTTAAAGCTAAAGAGGATTTAATGTGGATAGAGGCAGTAAATATGGCTCATTGGTTACAACTGACCAAACAAACATATTTCGAGGGGGGTAATAAGGCCGGGAAAATATTAGCCAACAAGCTAAAAAAGATCCAGCTCCAGAGTAACATCTCTAAAATCAAGGGGCAAGGTGATGTGATCCTTACTAATACCAACGATATTAGGAACCGATTTTTGGACTTTTATACTAAACTATATAGTGCTAATACTTCTATTCAATCCACCGATGTAGATGACTATCTGAACCCCATTTCCCTGCCGTCACTATCTGATGAGGCAAGACAAGAATCAGATGCTGAAATCTCTACCCCTGAGATTCTCTCCATTATTCAGACACTTAAGGTGGGTAAATCTCCGGGACCAGATGGCCTAACTGCAAAATTTTACAAACAATTTGGACCCTAAGTAGTGGCGCATTTACAGAAAGTCTATAATGCATTGAGGGAAGGGGGAAGTCTCACGGGCTCCGCGAACCGTGCGGGGATTACGGTACTCCCAAAACCAGGTCGCGATCCCACGGTTTGTGGTTCCTACCGACTGATATCTTTGATAAATCTTGACTTGAAAATCCTAGCAAAGATTATGGCGAGTAGACTCAACAAATACATTGTCTATCTTGTCCACCAGGATCAGGCTGGATTTATTCCAGGGAGACTGGCAGGGGACAATATCAGAAAGTTATTAAATCTGATGTGGGTGGCGCACCATAGCGGCTCTGAGGATTTGTTCCTCTCTATAGATGCTGAAAAAGCATTTGACATGGTATACTGGCCATTTTTGTTTGGGGTAATGAAAAGGATGGGGTTTGGTCCTTTTATTTGCAACTGGATCCAGAAACTTTATGATAAACCAAAGGCATGCTTAAAAGTCAATGGTGGATATTTGGATTCTTTCACTGTAGAGTGGGGGACGAGGCAGGGGTGCCCGTTGTCTCCTGCACTATTTGCCTTGTTTCTGGAGCCTTTGGCTGTTAGCATTCGTGAGAATCAGCAGATCCAGGGGTTTGTGGTAGGGGAAACTAACTACAAACTATGTCTCTTTGCAGATGACATTGGGGCGGATTTTAAAAAGCATTTACATGCGTAAATCTGGGTTTTACGCATGTAAATGCACTTTACTCGAGTAAGTGGGCTTTTGAAAATTGCTACAATATATGCCATTGAATCGTCCATAGGATTTATTCGCATAAGTGCACTTTACGTGAGTAAATGGCTTTTGAAAATTGCTACAATAGTAGTTACATTTATGCGCATAACTCCTTTTGAAAATGACCCCCATTATGTTTACGGTGCATTCACCCCACACTTCTCTCATGGGCATAGAACAAGAAATCAAAAATTTTAGCGAAGCCTCTGGTTTTAAAGTAAACTGGGAAAAGTCAGAGATTCTTAACATGACTTGCTCTCTGCTCACAGTTGAACATCTGCGATCACATCACCCTTTCCGTTGGGCGGCTAAGACAATTAAATATCTAGGGGTTCAACTATCCAGTCACCCTCGTGATCTCTTTAAACTTAATTATACCCCATTGGCACAAAAAATCTCTCGTGATTTGGACATTTGATCAAGATTGCCATTTTCGTGGTTAGGACGTATAGCCACGATTAAAATGAATATACTACTGAGGTTTTTATACTTGTTTCACTCACTTCCCATTATGATTCCCGCCGTTTTGATGCAGCGGTGGCAACGAACAATATTTAGTTTCATATGGAAACTTAGACCTCCCAAGGTTGCTAGAAAAGTATTATATTTGTCTAAGCTTGATGGAGGTCTTAGTGTACCAAATCTCCAGTGGTATTATGCAGCATCTCAACTACGTCCCCTGGTGGTATGGCATGATGTTCAGGATATCAAACACTGGGCTCAAATAGAACAATCCTATATGTCTGGAATGCCGTTGGGATCCTTACCCTGGCAACCTAGGAAAACATAGAGGCCATGTCCAAATATGCTTCCGACAACAAGATTTACTATGCAAATATGGGATAAATGGAAAACAAAATTGGTGGATGGAAAGAGCTATTCTTACTTTACTAATCTATTTCATCATACTGATTTCCCACCATGTCACTCTCTACGAGCATTCCAGAGCTGGAAGGATGTTGGCATTACTCTTATAGAATATATACTGAAGGAGAATAGGATATATCCTTTCTTCTCTCTATGTCAAGTATATGGCTTGCCCTCACAGGTCTTGGCCTATAATCAAGTAAACCACTTTTATAAGGGGATTATACCTATAGAGATGTTGCTCGCGGGTAACTCGCTATTTGAGGGATTCTGTTCCACACCTCAAGTGTCTAAAAAATTAATCTCCAAAATTTATAGGGTGTTTAATAGTCCCCTATCTGAACCTCCACCTTTTATAAAACAATGGGAGTTAGATATCCCACATAATGTAGAAGCAGAAACATGGTCTCATATATTTTTACAAATTAGCAGGGCGTCCATTTCTGCAAACTTACTGGAAAATGGATTCAAGATCCTATATTGCTGGTATCTTACCCCCGAGAGACTAAGTAAAATTTCATCTAACCAGTCTAACATGTGTTGGAGGGGATGTACAGAGGTGGGCAACTTTGTGCATATGTGGTGGTCGGAGTCATGTATTATCAAGACATGGTTAAGTCTACAAGAGTTATTGTCCATTATTCTAAATGAAAAAATTACTTTTTCCATGGACTTCGCCTTGTTGCATAATACAGAAAGTTTAGAATCCTTGGGCAACTGGTCACTATGCTTGCAAGCTTGTATTGCCCTTCGTTTGGAAATCGCCAAGACCTGGAAGACATCTCAAGGAGCGCAGTTCTTGGCAGTCTTGAGACGATTGGACCACATTTGTATGATGTGTAAACTTACAGCCGACAAAAGACAAACTCCCCACACCTTTCATCGAACTTGGGATGCCTATCTTCATTGGCGGAAGACTGAGGACAGATGAAACGCTATTAACTGTAGAGACTCTAGAACTCTTTGATCACTTTATTATCTAACCAAATTTTCTTGATCATTACCCTTGGCTGATATGGGGGAGAGGGAGGGAGGGAGGGATTGGAGGCTGTTTATTGAAAATTGGAATCCTGTGGTGTAAGTTCATGACAATCACTGAATTCTAAAGTTCAGTTTCTTCGTTCACCAATAAAATTTAAATACAAAAAAAAAAAAGAAAAGAAAAGGAAAAACTGAACAGGGATGTCATAATGCCTTTGTATCTATCCACGGTGTGAATGCACCTCAATTGTTCTATGCTGTTCTGGTCATCCCATTTATATGAATCAATGTGAAGAAAAATGACTTTTTTATTAAATGCTACAGATAAAGATAATGTGACATATCTTACGGAGAAAGACAGGCAGAGTTCTATGTAAAGCACCAATATAAAACTCTCTCTCAAATGATTTTACTGCTATAACAAATTAATTGGTGGAGAAAATGAGCAGTAAACTGAAAGGTGATCAACCATGTAGTAGAGGTAGAGCGCTAGAGATTTTGTAAATCTTCATAACACTGATCAAATCAAGCAGTCATTACAGGAAAATTTTTAAGCATTTCGAAGATACACTCTGGTGTATCATGAATAAAAGTCTTGGAAATGTTTAAAAAATTTTCCTTTAATGACTGCTTGATTTGATCACTATTACGAGGATCCAAAAAACCTCTAGCGCTATACCTCTCTTTACACGGTTTACTGCCAAAAAACATTATATAGGATTTACACTTGTACATTTCTATCCCCTAAACTAGGTTACACAATTGTCACAATTTCTATGATTGGCTTGTTACTTAAACAATTAATCTGAGTGGCCATATGTTAATTTGCTCTCACTCTGCAGGTAAATAAATATTTGCACACAAAGCAAGGATTATCTATGGGCCTGCAACTAGCTGCAGTGCCAGCATGGCCTTGGTGTGTTCCTAAACATTGTTTCTGTACCAGTACTTTTAAGTTTATAAAGCACTTTCTATCTAGCCTGCGGTATCTGCCTGTCTAGCAAAAGCAAAGCACACATCTGAAGATGAAATACTATAAAATACTTATTAGCAATTATAAAGCTATTTATGATCAAAAATCAAAAACTTAGAACAAGAATGTTGACTTCTTTGTGCGTTATGTCAAAAAGTGTTTCACTGCCTCTGCACTACTCTATCACAAGTCAGGCTTGTGATAAAGAGTAAAATTAGAAAGATACAGAGAAGGACAACCAAAATGATAAAGAGGATGGAATGGTTCCCTTGTGAGGAATGACTAAACAGATTAAGGCTCTTCAGCCTCGAGAAGAGATAAGAACATAAGAACATGCCATACTGGGTCAGACCAAGGGTCCATCAAGCCCAGCATCCTGTTTCCAACAGTGGCCAATCCAGGCCATAAGAACCTGGCAAGTACCCAAAAACTAAGTCTATTCCATGTTACCACTGCTAATGGCAGTGGCTATTCTCTAAATGAACTTAATAGCAGGTAATGGACTTCTCCTCCAAGAACCTATCCAATCCCTTTTAAACCCAGCTATACTAACTGCACTAACCACATCCTCTGGCAACAAATTCCAGAGTTTAATTGTGCATTGAGTAAAAAAGAACTTTCTCCGATTAGTTTTAAATGTGCCCCATGCTAACTTCATGGAGTTCATAGGTAGCTAAGAGGAGATATGATAGAGGTCTCTAAAATCTTAAGTGGGGTAGTATGGGTGTTTATCCTTTCAAAAAATACTAAGACAAGGGAACATTCCATGAAGTTAATAAGTAACACATTTATAACAAATCAGAGAAGGTATTTTGTTTTTTTACTCAGCACACACAATTAAACTGCTGAATGTGTTACCAGAGAACAGAAGGACATAAGACCTGCCACACTGGATCAGAGCAAAAGGTCAATCAAGCCCAGTATCCTGTTTCCAACAGTGGCCAATCCGAGTCACAAGTACCAGGCAGGATCCCAAAGGGTAGATAGATTCCAAGCTGCTTATCCCAAGAATAAGCAGTGGATTTATGCAACTCTATCATAATAATTGTTAATGGACTTTTACTCCAGGAACTTGTCCAAACCTTTTTTTGAACACAGCTACTACACTAATAGTTTTCACCACATCCACTAGCAACGAATTCCAAAGCTTAATTATGCGTAGGTTTCCAAATGTCTGGATTTTCTCTGTACCGATATTTGAGAACATGTCCTGAAGCCAGGAGGGCTGAAATGTTCGGAAAATGTCCGGATTTTAGCCCTCCAATCCAGCTGCAGTCCACCCAGCCTGAAAACCTCCTCCTGCCCAGCGTCTGTGCCTTGCACTAATTGAACACCATTCCTACTGCAAAGGTTGGTGAAGCTCTGGTGGCACAGGACAGACATCAGCTGTTTGAATGGAAGGGCCTCCGTAGCCCACATGGTTCAAACAGCTGATATTTGACCTGTGCAGCCAGAGTTACAAAGGAAGCGCCGCACTGACCCTGGCAGTGGGGATGGTGTTTATAGCCTGGCTAGAGATAAAAAAAAAAAGTGCTTCAAGAGCAACAGGCTGGCAGGAAGTCCAAGTGCTGCTGGCCAAAGACGACACATTCCAGCCAGAAGCAGCAGGCTGGTAGGGAGCCCAAGCCCTGCTGGCTGAAAAAGATATGCCCTGGGAACAACAGGCCACCCAAACCAAGCTGACAGAAGAAGATGCATCCTAGAAGCAGCAGACCAGGAGGGAGCTTAAGATCTGCTGGCAGAAGACAATGTATCCCATACATAGAGAGCCGCAGGGAATCCAAGGCCTGTAGGCCAAATGTATAAGTAGAGAAGGGGGGTGGGGCCTTCAGCATCTTCCTTCCCGCCTGCAGCAGGAACAAGAGACCCAACAAAGGCCATAGGCATACTCGGCCAGAGGAGCCCTAGACTTTGAGAAAGCCTGTTGACTGGGGTGGGGAGAAAGCAGCCTGTGTGTGTGGGAGAGAAAGTCAGCAAGTATGTGTATGAGGGAGAGAGAGTCCGAGTGTGTGAGAGTCTTTAGTTGTGTGTACATGTGAGGGAGAGCCAGTGAGTGTATGATGGGGAGAGTTTGTGTGTGTGAGAGCCTGTGTGGGAGTGGGGGAGAAAGCTAACTTGTATGAAAAATCCTTTGAGTGTGTGGAGTGGAATGGGGAAAGAGAGCGTGTGCGTGTGTATACATGTGGGGGAAAGAAAGCCAGTGAGCATGAGAGCCTGTGTGAGTATGTGAGGGAGAGAGAGTCAGTGGTGAGACTGCAGGGGTGTGTATATGTGAGTGTGTGTAAAGGAGAGTGGGAGAGAGAACCAGTGAGTATGAAAGAGTGCATGTGTGAGTAGGGAGGGGGAAGAGAGCCTGAGTGTGTGTGTGAGGGAGTAGGCAGCGCCTGTGTATTTGTATGTGTGAAAGGATTGTGCATGAGAGTTAACGTGCGAGAGAGAGAATGAAAACATATGTTAAGAGAGTTTGTAAATAAGAGAGGGGATAAAGTATGCACCCTCCCCTCCTCCACTAATCTGACAATCTCAGGGGTACATTTTCAAAAACAGCATGCGCGCGTACTTTTGTTCGCGCACCACGCGGGAACAAAAGTACGCTGGATTTTATAAGATACACGCGTAGCCACGCGTATCTTATAAAATCCTGGGTCAGCGCGCGCAAGGGGGTGCACATTTGTGCAACCTGCGCATGCCGAGCCTGGAACGCGCTGCCTGTTCCCTCCGAGGCTGCTCCAAAATCGGAGCGGCCTCGGAGGGAACTTTCCTTCTGCCTCCCCTCACCTTCTCCTCCCTTCCCCTACCTAACCCACCCCCCCGGCCCTATCTAAACCCCCCCTACCTTTTGTCGGCAGATTTACGCCTACCCGAGGCAGGTGTAAATCTGTGTGCGCCAGCGGGCTGCTGACGCGCCATCACCCGACCCGGGGGCTGGTCCAGAGGCCTTGGCCATGCCCCCAGGCCGGCGCCACACCCCTGGACCCACCCGACCCGCCCCCTGATGCACCGGACACCCCCCTCCCGCCCCTTTTACGAAGCCCCCGGACTTGTGTGCGCCGGCGGCCTATGCAAAATAGGCGCGCCGGCGCGCGAGTGCCCTGCGTGCGTAAATCCGGCTGGATTTATGCACGCAGGGCTTTTAAAATCCGGCCCTCAGGGTGACTGGAAATCAAAAGTTCCCAGGTATGGAAAGCTGGGGTTATTTTTTACCCCATTTGTTTTAACTATTGGATTTTATATGGTGTCTGCTGTTTTGACATATTTTATTGATGTTTGGTAAATTTTTTTAAATTTTAATGAATTATTAATTATTGGATGTTAGTCAATTCGGCAGCTGTCTTGAAATATTTATTCTTTTTATTTGTATGGTTCCATTATTATGGCATTTGGTGAGGGTTGTCTATGTTCTGCACGTGTGACCAAGGTGAAGTACTGTGCTGGCATGTGGTTTCTGTGATTGGGTCTAAAGCAGTTTTGCTTTTACTTAGGTACAGAATTTGTGCAGAATTCCCCCCTGCGCAGAAAATAGCAGAGGATACCCCGGCATGCCGCGAACGGAGCACATCCCGCGTGTGCCGCGGATCGCGCGCCGAAGATAGAAGGCCCCCATGTGCCGCGGAGTGTGCTCCGCTCACGGCGAAGAAGGAAGGCCCGGTGAGAGAGAAATATGTGTGTGTGTGTGTGTGTGTGTGTGTGTGTGAGAGAGAGAAGGGGGAGGGGAGGGTGAGAGAGCGGGAGGGTGAGAAAGAGCGTGGGAGGTAAGGGGGAATACAAGAGTGAGAGAGAGCAGGAGGGTGTGAGAGAGCATGGGAGGAAAGAGAGGGGGGGATGCTTGAGTGTGGGTCTCAGAGAGAGGGAGCCTATATGAGGAGATTGTGAAGGAGTGTGTATGTGTGTGAGAAAATGGGAGCTCATGTGTATGAAAAAGGGGATGTGTGTGTATGTGCGAGAGAATGAGTGAGCCTATATGAGGGTGTGTGTATGTGTATTAGAGAGAGGGTGCATGTGTATGAGAGAGGGAGGGTCAGAGACAGCCTGTGAGAAGGAGCAGCACTGAGAACGGGGTCAAACACTGGGACTGGTAATATAGTGGAAAGGTTGAGCCTAGAAGTGGAGGGGAAGAGATACTGGCAGGTGGAGTTGGGGCTTGAAAGGACAAAGTGGCCAGGGGAATAGGGAGAGCGAGTGGAAGAGACACTCTTACAGTGAATTTCTAGGGAAATTCTGGTCAAAATATTTAAAATTCTGCATCTTTAAGTTATAACTTTTTTCTGTATTAATTTAAAAAATAATTAAAGACTTGACTACATTTGACTTTTTAAATCCCAGTTTCCAAGGAATTTAAGATTTTCTAATTTTATTTAATTTTTGATTTTTTTAACACTCGGACCTTCATAACAATGAAGCACTTTCACTCAGTATTTTAACCGCTTCAGGATCATCTTTAATCACTGGTCCAAAAAAGATAAAAATTTAAAAATTCAAAAAGACTATGAACTGTTGGACCAATGATAAAAGATGACCCCGAAGCGGTTAAAATACTGAGTGAAAGTGCTCTTTATCCGCGGGGTGTTATGAAGGTCCAAGTGTAAAGAAATCAAAAATTAAATAAAATTAGAAAATCTTAAATTCCTTGGAAACTGGGATTTAAAAAGTCAAATAAATGTGGATAACTTGTAATTGAGACACTTGCAATACTTCTCAACGAAATAGAATTTAAAGTGATTTTGAAATCAACGTTTTTTGGTACAATCGTCTGTTTCGTTGATCAAGAGAGGATTATCTTTTACAACAATATTGGTGATTACTTAAAGACTGTCATGTAAATTGTGTTATTTTGACCAATATAAAGCTTGCAGAATTTTAAGATTTTGTGCATAGAATTCCCCCAGGAGTATGTACTACACTGTAATTGTAATTCAGTTTACTTATGGCTTTCTGGTGGCCAAACCCACACCCAACACACATTACAATAGGCCTAATTCCAGGGTTTTTTGCAGGGTTTTCTGGTTGGCACCACAGCAGTGCATGGAAATATAATATGCATGTTGTGAGTGATATTTTTCATCTCAGAAGACTGTACTTTGAATGTCTTTTTCCATGTAAAATCTGTTACAATAACTGTTGCGATCCTGCCCGCGAGGAGCGCGGGCAGGCTCTTACTTTCGCGGCCAGTCGGGCCGCTGACGCTGCTGCTTCCCCTGAATCAGCTGGGGCCGTCCCCGCAACTGTTTCCATGCTGCCGGGAGCTCCTCCATGCAGCCGGGACGGCTGCTGCTGCTCCAGCTCTCCCCCCGACGTCCTGCCTCACTGTCGGGGTCTTCAGCCGGCAGGGAGACCGTCCCTGCCGGTGCCTGCTTCAACCCGGCTCCTCGCCCGGCAGGGAGCCGTCCCTGCCGGTGCCTGCAGCCTCTCACAACTCCCTGCAGCCAGCACTTCTCTCTTCAGCCTTGCAGCGTGGAGCGGTGCCTGCAGCCTGCTACAGCTCCCTGCTTCCCCTGCAGCCAGCCTTACCTCTCTCTGCTTCTTCCTGCTTTAGTCCTTGCGGCTGGGAGCTGCTCCAGCGATCTGCCTTCACCCAGTTCCAGCCCAGGGCTGCTCCGCTGCTTCCCTGGGCCTTCCACGTGGCTGAGGATGCCACCAGCTTCCAGCTCTTCGCTCCAGCTCTCTAGGGCGCGGGCACGCACCTCTCTGCTCCTCTTCATGGGCCAGCCAGGTGTGGCCCCCTGCTGACCCCTCCCTGCGCGTTGTCCTCATCAGCCCTACTAAGGGCTCAGCGTCCAGTCTATCTTTGCCTTCGCAAGGAGTTGGTCACTCCTGACATCCTTCGCTCCAGGACTCGTCCCTGTTCCAACACTTCTGCAAGGTCCTGTGTTCCTTGTTCTCTGTCGGAGCTCCTCGTCCAGTCCTGATGTCTGCCTGCTGTACCAGCCCTGATGTTTGCCTGTTCATGTTCCTGCCCTAAGGTCTGTCTTCCAATCCGGTATCCGTGTTCCAGTCCAGAAGTTGCAGCCTTGTACCTTGTTCCTGAATTCGCCTGAAAGCTAAGTACCTTGTTCTTGAATCTCCTGAAAGCTAGTACCTTGTTCCTGAGTCGGTTAATGTCCTGGTACCTCGCGGCAAGCCATGTTGTGGTCCGCGACCAGCCCCACGGGCGGGCTGAGTAGGGCGCTTCATGTTGCCAGTCTCGTACCTTGCCCTTGAGTCTCCTGTATGCATTATACCTCGTTCCTGAGCACGTCTGTGCCTGAGTCCACGTCTATGCCTGAGTCCACATCTCTACTTTCAGTACCTCGTTCCTGAGTCTACGTCTGCACTTCCAGTACCTCGTTCCTGAGTCCACGTCTGTGCCTGAGTCTTCCTCGTTTCTGAGTCTCGTCTGCATCCATGTTCCAGTCTTCGCTGCCCTGGCCTCCATCCGGCGTGCCGCTTCATGCCGTACCCTGCGGCAGGTCCAAAAGGGCTGGGAAACGTCGGACGACTGTTCACAAGACCAACATTGCGTTGTTGGGTCTTCTGAAGCGTGCAGGTCCGGAGTAGGGCCTGTCTTCCAGTCATTGCTCCCGTCCAGCCCATGCTCAGGCATGCCACGCCTCCCGTAGCACCTCTTCAGAGTTCCTCTGGGGTCGAGCCGTGGCCCAAGGACACACATCTCCCAGGAGTGGGATCGCTCTCCTAGCGCTCCACATCAATAACTGCATAATTTTTTAATTCAGTGTGGGGAGGGCATCACACAAGGCTGTAAAATTTCCCTAGTCCCAGGGAATCTAATATCCTTGCACCGGGCCTGGGAGGGCAGTGGTGGGTAAAAGGTGTGATATAAGGTTAAAAAAACAGCAAAAAGGTCAAGTTTTCCTAATGATAGGGGTGGCAATTTAAGTAATTGTAATTTTCCTTACTTTTCTAATAGCATGTTGTTGCTATTTTTATATTTTGGATCATTTGGTCGCATCTCACTTTGTTCACAGTTTTCTAGTAATAAGGCAAGTAATAAAAGTTATTTTGGGGTTTTTTTTGTTTTTAAATAAATAGTCATGTGGAAGGAAAAGGTGAAAATTTTACTCTGCGTGTCACAGCTGGAAGTTGGCAATCCTAATTATGCTTTGAGTAAAAAAAAGTATTTTCTCTTACTAGTTTTAAATTATTCACTTACGGGCCGAAACAGTAAAAATCGCGGGAGAGCGCACTCGATACAGTAAATTAATTTATTTAAATTAGGATCTGAGGCAAAAAGAGGCGCTAGGGACACTAGCGCGTCCCTAGCGCCTCTTTTTGGACAGGAGCGGCAGCTGTCAGCAGTTTTGACAGTCGACGCTCAATTTTGCCGGCGTCGGTTCTCCAGCCCGCTGACAGCCACAGGTTCGGAAACTGGACGCCAGCAAAATTGAGCGTCTGGTTTTCAACCCGCAAGCCGTGGGCCCATTTTAAATTTTTAAATTTTTTTATTTACTTTTTTTAACTTTTGGGGCCTCCGACTTAATATTGCCATGATATTAAGTCGGAGGGTGCACAGAAAAGCAGTTTTTACTGCTTTTCTGTGCACTTCCCCAGCGCCAGCAGAAATTAACGCCTACCTTTGGGTAGGCGCTAATTTCTTAAAGTAAAATGTGCGGCTTGGTTGCACATTTTACTTACTATATCGCACGGGAATACCTAATAGGGCCATCAACATGCATTTGCATGTTGCGGGCGCTATTAGGTTCGGGGGGGTTGGACGCGTGTTTTTAACACGCTATTGCCCCTTACTGAATAAGGGGTAACGCTAGCGCAACAAAAACACGCGTCCAATCGCGGGTTAACAGTGCGCTCCGCCGACTGCACATTTACTGCAACATTTATTCGTTCCATTCCACTCATTATTTTATAGTCCTCTATCATATCTCCCCTCAGCCATCTCCTCTCCAAGCTGAAGAGTCCTAATCTCTTTAGCCTTTCCTCGTAGCAGCATTGCTCCATCCCATTTATCATTTTGGTTGCTCTTCTCTGTACCTTTTCTAATTCTGCTATATCTTTTTGAGATGTGGTGATCTTAACTGCATACAATTATCAAGATGAGGTTAAGAACATAAGAACATAAGAAAATGCCATACTGGGTCAGACCAAGGGTCCATCAAGCCCAGCATCCTGTTTCCAACAGTGGCCAATCCAGGCCATAAGAACCTGGCAAGTACCCAAAAACTAAGTCTATTCCATGTAACCACTGCTAATGGCAGTGGCTATTCTCTAAGTGAACTTAATAGCAGGTAATGGACTTCTCCTCCAAGAACTTATCCAATCCTTTTTTAAACACAGCTATACTAACTGCACGAACCACATTCTCTGGCAACAAATTCCAAAGTTTAATTGTGCGTTGAGTAAAAAAGAACTTTCTCCGATTAGTTTTAAATGTGCCCCATGCTAACTTCATGGAGTGTCCCCTAGTCTTTCTACTATCTGAAAGAGTAAATAACCGATTCACATCTACCCGTTCTAGACCTCTCATGATTTTAAACACCTCTATCATATCCCCCCTCAGTCGTCTCTTCTCCAAGCTGAAAAGTCCTAACCTCTTTAGTCTTTCCTCATAGGGGAGTTGTTCCATTCCCCTTATCATTTTGGTAGCCCTTCTCTGTACCTTCTCCATCGCAATTATATCTTTTTTGAGATGCGGCGACCAGAATTGTACACAGTATTCAAGGTGCGGTCTCACCATGGAGCGATACAGAGGCATTATGACATTTTCCGTTTTATTCATCATTCCTTTTCTAATAATTCCCAACATTCTGTTTGCTTTTTTGACTGCCGCAGCACACTGAACCGACGATTTCAATGTGTTATCCACTATGACACCTAGATCTCTTTCTTGGGTTGTAGCACCTAATATGGAACCCAACATCGTGTAATTATAGCATGGGTTATTTTTCCCTATATGCATCACCTTGCACTTATCCACATTAAATTTCATCTGCCATTTGGATGCCCAATTTTCCAGTCTCACAAGGTCTTCCTGCAATTTATCACAATCTGCTTGTGATTTAACTACTCTGAACAATTTTGTGTCATCTGCAAATTTGATTATCTCACTCGTCGTATTTCTTTCCAGATCATTTATAAATATATTGAACAGTAAGGGTCCCAATACAGATCCCTGAGGCACTCCACTGTCCACTCCCTTCCACTGAGAAAATTGCCCATTTAATCTTACTCTCTGTTTCCTGTCTTTTAGCCAGTTTGCAATCCACGAAAGGACATCGCCACCTATCCCATGACTTTTTACTTTTCCTAGAAGCCTCTCATGAGGAACTTTGTCAAACGCCTTCTGAAAATCCAAGTATACTACATCTACCGGTTCACCTTTATCCACATGTTTATTAACTCCTTCAAAAAAGTGAAGCAGATTTGTGAGGCAAGACTTGCCCTGGGTAAAGCCATGCTGACTTTGTTCCATTAAACCATGTCTTTCTATATGTTCTGTGATTTTGATGTTTAGAACACTTTCCACTATTTTTCCTGGCACTGAAGTCAGGCTAACCGGTCTGTAGTTTCCCGGATCGCCCCTGGAGCCCTTTTTAAATATTGGGGTTACATTTGCTATCCTCCAGTCTTCAGGTACAATGGATGATTTTAATGATAAGTTACAAATTTTTACTAATAGGTCTGAAATTTCATTTTTTAGTTCCTTCAGAACTCTGGGGTGTATACCATCCGGTCCAGGTGATTTACTACTCTTCAGTTTGTCATCAGGCCTACCACATCTTCTAGGTTCACCGTGATTTGATTCAGTCCATCTGAATCATTACCCATGAAAACCTTCTCCATTACGGGTACCCTCCCCAACATCCTCTTCAGTAAACACCGAAGCAAAGAAATCATTTAATCTTTCCGCGATGGCCTTATCTTCTCTAAGTGCCCCTTTAACCCCTCGATCATCTAACGGTCCAACTGACTCCCCCCACAGGCTTTCTGCTTCGGATATATTTAAAAAAGTTTTTACTGTGAGTTTTTGCCTCTACAGCCAACTTCTTTTCAAATTCTCTCTTAGCCTGTCTTATCAATGTCTTACATTTAACTTGCCAATGTTTATGCTTTGTCCTATTTTCTTCTGTTGGATCCTTCTTCCAATTTTTGAATGAAGATCTTTTGGCTAAAATAGCTTCTTTCACCTCCCCTTTTAACCATGCCGGTAATCGTTTTGCCTTCTTTCCACCTTTCTTAATGTGTGGAATACATCTGGACTGTGCTTCTAGAATGGTATTTTTTAACAATGACCACGCCTCTTGGACATTTTTTACTTTTGTAGCTGCTCCTTTCAGTTTTTTTCTAACAATTTTTCTCATTTTATCAAAGTTTCCCTTTTGAAAGTTTAGCACGAGAGCCTTGGATTTGCACACTGTTCCTTTTCCAGTCATTAAATCAAATTTGATCATATTATGATCACTATTGCCAAGCGGCCCCACCACCGTTACCTCTCTCACCAAGTCCTGTGCTCCACTGAGAATTAGATCTAAAATTGCTCCCTCTCTCGTCGGTTCCTGAACCAATTGCTCCATAAAGCTATCATTTATTCCCTCCAGGAACGTTATCTCTCTAGCGTGACCCGATGATACATTTACCCAGTCTATATTGGGGTAATTGAAGTCTCCCATTATTACTGCACTACCAATTTGGTTAGCTTCCCTAATTTCTCTTAGCATTTCACTGTCCATCTCACCATCTTGACCAGGTGGACGGTAGTATACCCCTATCACTGTAGTCTTCCCTGATACACAAGGGATTTCTACCCATAAAGATTCAATTTTGTATTTAGTCTCATGTAGGATGTTTATCCTGTTGGACTCTATGCCATCCCGGACATAAAGCGCTACACCTCCTCCCGACTGCTCCTCTCTGTCACTGCGATATAATTTGTACCCCGGTATAGCACTGTCCCATTGGTTATCCTCTTTCCACCATGTCTCTGAGATGCCAATTAAGTCTATGTCATCATTTACTGCTATACATTCTAATTCTCCCATCTTACTTCTTAGACTTCTGGCATAAGCATACAAACATTTCAAAGTTTGTTTTTTGTTTGTATTTTTATTCTGCTTTTTAATTGATAGGGATAAGTTAGAATTTTTTAGCTCAGGTGAGTTTTTAGTTACAGGCACTTGGACTACTTTTCTAATTATTGGAACCTCACTGTCGGGATGCCCTAATTCTAATGCATCATTAGTATCCTTTAAAGATACATCTCTCCGAACCATGCGCTGCTGAGCGACTGTCGGCTTTCCCCTTTGTTCTAGTTTAAAAGCTGCTCCATCTCCTTTTTAAAGGTTAGCGCCAGCAGTCTGGTTCCACCCTGGTTAAGGTGGAGCCCATCCCTTCGAAAGAGACTCCCCCTTCCCCAAAAGGTTCCCCAGTTCCTAACAAAACTGAATCCCTCTTCCTTGCACCATCGTCTCATCCACGCATTGAGACTCCGGAGCTCTGCCTGCCTCTGGTGACCTGCGCGTGGAACAGGGAGCATTTCAGAGAATGCTACCCTGGAGGTTCTGGATTTAATCTTTCTACCTAAGAGCCTAAATTTGGCTTCCAGAACCTCCCTCCCACATTTTCCTATGTTGTTGGTGCCCACGTGTACCACGACAGCCGGCTCCTCCCCAGCACTGTCTAAAATCCTATCTAGGTGACGCGTGAGGTCCGCCACCTTCGCACCAGGTAGGCATGTTACCAGGCGATCCTCACGCCCACCCGCCACCCAGCTATCTACATTCCTAATAATCGAATCACCAACTATGACGGCCAACCTAACCCTTCCCTCCTGGGCAGTAGGCCTTGGGGAGATATCCTCAGTGCGAAAGGACAATGCATCACCTAGAGGGCAGGTCCTTGCTACAGGATCCTTTCCTGCTACACCTGGTTGGTGCTCTCCCATTATGAGACCTTCTTCCTCCAAGGCAGCACCAGGGCTGCCAGTCTGAAGTTGGGACTGGACTACTATGTCCCTGAAGGTCTCATCTATATACCTCTCTGTCTCCCTTAGCTCCTCCAGGTCTGCACTCTAGCCTCCAGAGATCGGACTCGTTCTCTGAGAGCCAGGAGCTCTTTGCATCGCATGCACATGTACAACTTCTCACCGGTGGGTAAAAAATCATACATGTGACACTCGATGCAAAAGACTGGGAAGCCCCCCTCTTGCTGCTGGACTGCTGCCTTCATCTCAATTTTGATCAGTTCCTAGTTAAGTTTTAGGTTGTACCATGGAGCGATACAGAGGCATTATAATATTCTCTTTTATTTTCCATTCCTTTCCTAATAATACCTAGCATTCTATTTGCTTTCTTGGTTGCTGCTGCACAAAAAAGCTAGGACTAGAATAATGCTTCTTTATCGATCCATGGTGTGGCTACACCTTAAGTAGTGTATGTGATTCTGGTCACTGAACGTCAAAAAAACAAAACAAAAAAAAACCCACAACCCACACATAAAACTAGAAAAAGCAGAGTGAAAGGAAACAAAATTGATTACAGGGATGTATTGGCTCCATTATGAAATTGTTACTGCTCTTCAGCTTAGAGAAGAGACAACTGTCAGGTTTATAAAATTGTGTGGTATGCAACAGATTAATAGGGAAGTTCTTTGCATAATCAAATAGTACTAGTCCTAAGGGACCCTCCATGAAACTAACAGCAAATTTCAGACAAATTTAAGAAAGTATTTTTCAGTTAATGCACAATTAAGTTATTTATTGGAAAAATTACTTATCTGATAATTTTGTTTTCCTTAGTGTAGATGAACTCAGTACCAGTGAGTTTATGCTCCCCTGCCAGCAGATGGAGACGGAGCAAGCGGACATCACAGTATATAAAGCCCTGCAGTGACCCCAGCCTGCCAGTATTCTCTTCAAAAGCAACTGTGGACAGACTAGCAAAAAACTTGATTAAAAACAGGTAACAGAACATTACTCAACCAACCATAAAACACTGAACTCACGTAAGATTCTAGGTACGCCAGGCTAGGGACTGAATGAACACTTACCAGTAATCCCTTGGGACCCAAAGCCCCACAGAAGGACTATTAACACACTCATGCGGCAGCTGAGGAAGGGAAGCTGAGTCCATCTGTGTACACTAAGGAAGAGAAATTATTTACCTGATAATTTTGTTTATTTCCTAGCGTATAGACAGATGGACTCATGACCAGTGGGATGTACTAAAGCTACTCCCCAACAGGGTGGGAGGCTGCCTGTGGCCTACTCAACACTGCACGTGCAAAGGCTGCATCCTCCTGGGCCTGCACATCCAGTCAATAAAACCTGGAAAAAGTGTGTAAGAAGGATCACATAGCAGCTCGGCAGATACAGATGGGAGACAACGGACTAATCTCTGCCCATGACACTGCCTGAGCCCTAGTGAAATGGGCCCTAACCTGAGAAAGCAACGGCTTGCCAGCATCCACATACGCGGCCGTGACGACCTCCTTAATCCAACTAGCAATGCTGCCCTGCCTACTCCTGCCATGGAGAACAAACAAGTGATCAGTCTTTCAAAAAGACTCAGAAACCTCCAAGTACCACATGACAAGACACTTAACATCCAAGGAGCACAAAAGGCGAAAATCCTCCGCATCTCTGACCTTAACTAGGGACGGCAAGGAGATGGACCGATTCAAATGAAAGTCTGAGACTATCTTGGGCAAGAAGGATAGAACAGTACACAGCTGTAATGCCCCCAGAGTCACCCAAAGGAATGGCTCCTGGAAAGACAAGGCCTACAGCTCAGAAAATTGACACGTAGAACATATAGCCACCAAGGTCAACAACTGTAAGAAAAGGCTACGCAGTGGTCGGAATGTAGGGCCCACCAAAACGTCCAGCACCAAATTAAGACTCCACAATGGAACTAGTAACCTCAAGGGAGGCCTATGATGCTTCTCTCCCTTCAAAAAACGGGCCACATCAGGATGAGACAAAGAACACCTTCACTAGGCCTCTGAAACAGGCAAGAGCCGCAACCTGCTTGGCCCTTAATTCAAAGAATTAAGGGCCAAGCATTTATTCAATACAAAAAGAGAGGGATCTTAACTGAATGAGGAAGAACACCCCACTCTCACACCAGGCCTCAAAAAATTCTCCAAACACACACATAAGCCAAGGTAGTGGAGAACTTGCGAGCATGGAGTAAAGTGGCAATCACCGCAGAGGAATAACTACACTTTAACAGATGAACCCTCTCAAGGGCCAAAACGTAAGACAGCATATAGTCAGATCCTTGTGAAGAACCAGTCCCTGCTGTAGTAGATGCATGTGCGGCGGAAGACAAAGGGGGGCCTCCACCAGGAGTCGTCACAAATCAGTATACCACGGACGTCTGGGCCAGTCCGGTGCCACCAGGAGTACCAACCCCCTGTGGTCTTCGATCTTGCGAATTATCCTGCCCGGCTAGGGCCACGGAGAAAAGGCATAAAGCAATCTGTCTTCCAGCCAGACCCATACAAAGGCGTCTATTCCCAGGGACCACGGATCTTTCCTGTGACTGCAGAATCGAGGAACCTTCGCATTTCGAGAAGTCGCCAGCAGGTCTAGGAACGGAAAGCCCCAGCGATCCACAATCAGCTGAAACGCCTCGGCTCTCCTTGCTTAGAAAGTCTGCTCTTATGTTGTCTTCCTGCAATGTGAGGCAGAGATCATCTGCAGATGACCTTCCGCTCAATCCATCAGCTGGTCTATTTCCTGAGACACTTGCTGGCTCTTGGTTCCTCCCTGGCAATTGATATAGGCCACCATCATCGCATTGTCCAATATCATGCAAACTGCTCGATTCCACAGCCTGTTGCTGAACTGCAAGCATGCCAATCGTTCCGCCCGGGCCTCCAGGCGATTGATGTTCCAGCGAGACTCTTCGGCAGTCCAGCACTCCTGGGGCTGTTAACTCCAGACAGTGAGCCCCCTAACCTTGGAGACTTGCATCTGTCGTGAGTACCAATCACACTGGAGAGGACAAGGGAACGCACTTTCTCAAATGATCCTCATGCAACCACCACTGGAGGCAGGAGCAGATGTCCATTGGCAAGTGGAGCTGAGCTGTATAATCCTGAGACTGCGGATTCCAACAAGATAGCCGATGTAGGTAGGACCACACCGTCGGCCGTATGGTGTTCATCAACTGATGCATTTGAGACATCAATCTCTGGATCCAAAACGTCCAGTATGAAAACTCTGTCCTGTCCCATGTTGAACCTGACCCCAGATACTCCAACAACTGGGCTGGTTGAAGACTGCTCTTGGTCAGGTTCACCACCCAATCAAGCTCCTGCAATAAGGAGATCACCTTGTGTGTCACCAGGCAGCTCTCTTCCTGAGACTTGGCTCTAATCAGCTGGTCGTCCAAATACAGATGCATCAGGATTCTTTCCTTTTAAAGGCCATCGCTTCTACCACCATAATCTTGGAAAATGTTCCAGGTGCGGTGGCTAGACAAAAAAGGCAGCGCCCGAAACTGATAATGGCACCTCAACACTGCAAAGATTAGAAAACGTTGGTATTCCAAACGAATAGGAATATGAAGGTAAGCTTTTGACAGATCCAAGGAGTTCAGAAATACCCCCGACTGCACCACCATTATCACAAAGCATAAGATTTCCATTTGAAAATGAGTCACCTTCAAGTGACGGATGACCCTCTTGAGATCCAGGATGGGATGAAAGGAGCCCTCCTTCTTGGGCACAACAAAATTAATGAAATATCGCCCCATACGAGATGTGTGCACCAGAACCACTGCCCTCAGTCTGAGGAGGCTTTGAAGCATGAGCTCCACTGCCTGCTTCTTCTGTGGAGAATGCAAGGGGACACCATGAACACATCCTGAGGAATACTGAGAAATTCCAGGGCATACCTTTCGCATATCACCTCCAGGCCCAGTAGTCAGACGTGATCTTGACCCACCTCTGATAAAAAAGAGAGATGACCCACTATTTCCTGTTCTGGAAGGTGGGTCGGCAAACCTTCACTAGGAAGGTTCACTAGGATGTCCCCGACATCCCAATTCCTTCCTCTCTTGGGATGTCGGGGACAAAAGGACTGAGACCTACCGAAAGGCCAAATACGCCTGGAACCCCGGAAACGACTCCTCATACCAAAGGGGCACTGTAACTGTTTCTTGTCCTCTGGTAACAGAGGCACTGGAGACTCACCCCACTTACTGGTCAGTTTCTCCAACTTGCTCCCAAACAAGAGCGAGCCTTTAAAGGGCATCTTGGTAAGAATGACTTTGGAAGTTGTGTCAGCTGATCAATTTTGCAATCAGAGTTGTTACCTGGCCACTATTACCGAAGCTATCACCACTATGACTCCTCTGGCCGAGGTCCAGACCAAATCACAGCCTGTGTCTGTTAAAAAGGCGGCAGCAATTGGTAGGGGCACTAGGCAGGGTTGCCCTCTGTCTCCCTTGCTTTTTGCGCTATATTTAGAACCGTTAACTTCCCGCATTCGTGCGGCAACAGATATAAAAGGTGTGGTCATGGGTGATATTCAATATAAGTTATCCCTCTTCGCGGACGACGTCCTCCTAATGTTGACTGATCCCATTGCCTCTCTAAACGGGGTGATGAGGGAATTACGGGGGTTTGGACAGGTGTCTGGACTTAAGGTAAATTTCGAAAAATCAGAGATCCTTAATGTCACTCTTCCCTCACCGGACACCATGGTCATTAAACGACAATTTCCTTTTAAATGGGCGAAATCTTCTATTAAATACTTAGGAGTTCGCATATCTGCAAAACTTTCTGAGCTATTTGCACTGAACTACACCCCTCTAATTCACAAAATAATTATGGATTTGAGTCGTTGGAATAAGGAAGCATTTACTTGGATGGGGAGGATAGCTATTATTAAAATGTCTGTGCTCCCCAAGTTTTTGTACTTGTTTTCCTCGCTTCCTATACACATTCCGTCCGCTATTTTGCGTTCCTGGCAGAGGAAAATATTCGACTTTATCTGGAGAAGGAGGCTCCCCAGGCTAGCTCGACAAGTGGTATATTTACCTAAGCCTATGGGGGGTATGGCGGTACCAAATCTGGCATGGTATTATGGGGCTGCGCAGCTGAGAGTGATATTTGATTTTCATCGCGTTAAAGCACCAAAACAATGGGTACAAATTGAACAGCATATAGTAGGGCCTATGGAGTTGGCTGCGCTCTGGTGGCAACCTAAATCTACTTGGCGCCCGGTGCGTAAAATCCCAGAGTCACTGAAGGTTACTTTGCGCTTATGGACTAGCCATAAACAAAAGTTGCTTGGGAAATTTAAGTATTACTATCAGTCGTCTATTTTGAACACCACCCAGTTGGAGATGGGTTACCAAACTAAAAGACTAGTTATGTGGAAGGAGTTGGGTCTTACTACATTAGGGCAGTTTTTACATATGGGTGCCATTATTCCACGTGAGGACCTATTTTCCAAATTTCTTTGGATTACCGCGATTTTTTAGCTTATGCACAAGTCACTCATTTTGTGCGCAGCCTGCAGCGGGATCGGTCCTTGCGGACCGGTCGCTCAATGTTCGAAACTTATATCCAACAAAGTGATAGTCTTACAGGCGCTGTATCTAAAGTTTATCAGCTGATGATTCCATCGAAGCTTGAGGCTAAGTGGTTTATAACTCAATGGGAAGCAGATTTAGGTAAATCTTTAGGGCAAAAGTCATGGGAAGATATTTTTATATGGGCTAGGCGTAGCTCAGTCTCTGCTAGGCTACAGGAGAACTGTCTTAAAATGATATATAGGTGGTATATAACACCAGATAAGCTACATCGATATTTTCCCCATATCCCGGATACTTGCTGGCGTAACTGTGGAATGTGCGGCTCATACATACATATATGGTGGGAGTGCCCACGCCTTCAACTTTTTTGGGGCTCAGTTTTTGAATGGTTGGGCAAGCTTCTCAACTGTTCTGTGATACCATCCATGGAGGTGGCACTTTTGAACATGCTTCCTGAGAATGTGAGTGAATGTTACCATAAATTTTGTATTCATACCTTTATTGCGGCCCGAGCTTTAGTGGCTTTGCATTGGAAGACAAGTAACCTGCCCAATCTTAAAGATGTAATCGATCGTCTGCACCTAAACTCTATGACAAGTGTAGCCTATACACTTAAGCCTCTTCTCATCATATTATTGTATTATCTAATTTGTTCAGTTATGCCTTCTATCGCTCCGGCTATTCTAGCCCCCCAGGTTAATACCCCTTGTTATATGTAACTTTCATTTCTTGTTATATGGTTGACTTTGTTATTCCCCTCATGTTATTTGTAAACCGATCTGATATGAATTTCTTTCATGAAGGTCGGTATATAAAAATGTTAAATAAAATAAATAAATAAATATCATACGTTAGCCTCACTAACGGCCGTAAAAAATCGAACATTGGCCTCCTTCCACAAAAGTTGGAAACCTTTTTCAGATTATATCAAGCTTCAATAAGGGGAGTCTGCGGATAATGGTGTCATGTACAGTGAGACCCTTTTTGTGTGTGTCGTGATGTTCTTTATCATTTATCCCAATATTTCACAATTACAGTTTAATTTACACTGATTAATACTCTCATGGCATTAATCCTTACTCTTCTTACAACCATCGAGATAATGTTCATACTTCGCAACAGGTTACATGATATTGATATTGATAATGACTATTGGCATGGGACTGTATTATGTTTGTATCAATTGGGCAATTAAATCTGTCGTCGTCTCCAGGGGAGGGGTAGGGGTAGGGGATGTTATGTACAACATCTGCTTATTATTATGGCCTTTTGTCATTACATGGTTACATACATACTCTGTTATGAGTGGACCTGTTAGAGTTGTATAACCACAGGAAGTCATTGATACATATGTGCCAGTGTTATGTATGTTGAAAAATTCAAAATATTAATAAACTTTGAATTGAAAAAAAAAAAGGCGGCAGCAAGCTCCATAACCATTCTGGAATTCCCTCCAGACTCATCAACCTCCTGAGGGAGAAGCAAACAAGATCTCACCACTAGAGCACAACAGGAGACAATGTTCGAATCCGCTATGCTGATGGGAGGAGCAATCAGACAGGCGTTAGCAATCTGTTCAGAAATGAGTTGCTGGAGTTAGCAATCTGTTCTGGTTTGGGATAGTTGTGGGTGGATCCTTGGGCCGGTGGCAGATGACCATGCCCCAGGGGGAAGACCCCGAGAGGGACCACCAGCCAGGCTCAGAGTTTGGAGACAGACACACACTAGTTCTTTTATTAAACAGTATATTGAACCACCAGAGATGGCAGTAGTGAGCTGGAAAGCCCAGCTGGGCTGTAGTCCCTCAGATACTGGAATAGCGATCCCTGGAGGCTGAGCTGTAGAGAAACTGAGATATAGTGAGTAGGCAGGGTATGCAGATGGTAACACTCACACAATGTCCCAATAAAGCCCCGGGGCTGGAATGTATAGGCCCTCGAGGAGCGAGTACCTGGTTCCAGGGAAAGCTCAGCGAGAACGATGGTAACTCATTGATGTAGCTGATATAGTTGGTAGTGATGACTTCCAGGCAGAAGAGTATATGAAGCAAGTCTGGGAACAAGGGCCCTCGAGGAGCGAGTACCGGTTCCAGACTGTCACCTGAAAAACAAAGGAGAGAGCGAGGCCCCCAAGGAACGGGTACCTCTGGTAAGTCTGAGGAGGCAGAGTTGCTTAGAAAGACAAAGCGAGTCCGTTGTCAATCCTTGCTAACTCGATGTGTTAGCAAATACTGAGACCTTAAATATCTGTCGCGGGTGACGTCATCTTCGGGGGACGCCCCCGAGGTTCGCACCATTGCCGGTACTTCAGCCGGGGCCGCGCTGCGTGCGCACCCCTAGGCCTCCAGGAACATGGTGGATAGCAGCGTCGAGCCGGTCCGGGAACGCCCGAGGACTTGCGGCAGAAGAACGCGACGGCAGCCAATCTTCCCACGGCCGGAGAGGGAGGCGCCAGAGAGGTAAGGAGGGTGGAGAAAGGGCGTCGGGCACCGACGGACACAACAGGAAATCTGTAAATTAATCGTCACTGCTTCAAAGTCTTACTTAAGAATAGCCTCAATCCCTCAAGGATGCTCCTCCCTCTACGGGGATAGTTGTCTGCTTAAAAATGGCACATACCAGAGCATCCACTTTGGCAAAACACAAACATTCTCTTACAGCGGGATCCAGGGGGTGCAGGCCTTCCAATGTCCGACCCCCTTTAAAATTTACCCCGGGACATCTCATTCCAGATCAATCAATCAATTCCTGATTGGCATCCATCATAGGGAAAAAACAAGAGGCTTTACATAAGAAAACCAAAATGGGATTCTTCCTCGGTTCTGACCAAGCATCCAAACCAGGGACATCCAGCTGTTTCAAGGTCTGGGAAATCAGGGCCAGCAGTTCATCTCTATGAAAGAGCCACAGCATGGTTCGATACAGTTTCAGCCCTGGAGTAATTTCCCCATCTTCCAGGGAATCAGAATCAACCTCATCATCAGTGCCATCCAGATTCCTGTTAGGAACCCCCGCAGGGAGCCAAGGCAAGCCCCATCGCTTAACTATAGGACTGGAAGAGGGAGGAGCTACCGGCTGAGGATCCAACCGAATAGAAATGGGGGAAGCGGAGAACTGCGCCTGAAGAAAGGTTTGAAAACCTTGAAATAATTCCACTCAAGAAAAAGTAGCCGGGTCCAGACCAAGCCCAGAAGGAACTAGAGCTGGTCCCACAGAACTGCCCTCACCAGCGGAGGCGCCAGTCAAGGGAGAAGCAAGATCTGGTGCACTTCCAGCCAAAACTGTAACCAGACTATCATCAGAATGAAATGATCCAGGTTTAGCAAAAAGCAAGGAAGACAACTCTCCCTGATCATCTGAACAGCGTTATCACGGGGTAGAAGCTAGGTCATGATAAGAAGCCCTAATATGACAGGCAATAAGCGCGGCAAGGCACACGCACCACTAGTGCACTCTGCTGGAGTGTATCACGCTCAAGAGTTATGTGCACACCGACGTCCTCTAGAGGGCAAAAAGCACGCACAAGTACACAAATACACCGCTGCGGCCTACCATGCAGCGTGCCAAGAAAAGCCTACCACAGGGCCTAGCTCACCTGGGACGCTCAACCCGTCAGGCTGCCCAGTTCCCCTAACCAACAGGAGCGGGAACAAAGTTGGGATGTCGCGCCGAGCACGAAACAGAAGGAAGGCCTGAAAATCCCCTGTCTCTGTAGGTAAAGTTCTTTTTCTTCTTTTTTATTTTTTTTTAAAACTTACTGGCTGAGCACAAAGAGTATCCGGCTGTGGGGGTTGGGAGGGCAGCTGCCATCACTGCCGCGCTCGGCCTTCTGCAACCACTGCCTTTCAGCTGTACAAGCAGCTAAGACCAAGCCGGAAACCGGCTACCGGACCAAGGCACACCTCTGAGGGACCACGGAAGTCACCTCAGGAATTCTCAACTGGGAGAGGGACTTTCTTTACCAGAGTTTAGAATTTTAATTTTCTCCTTCCAAAAAGCATGAAGCAATCCCAAGGAGATGCACGCCCACCATCTGTGGGAGACTGAGTATACTGGCAGGCTGGGGTCATTGCAGAGCTATATATACTGGGACATCAGCTTGCTCCGTTCCCATCTACTGGCAGGAGAGCATCCATCTGTCTACACACTAGGAAATAAAATTTAGCTCACATTTTTTTCATTTCAGGCACTTCCCTATCCCTATAGGGATCACAATTTATATTTTATACCTGAGGCAATGAAGAGTGAAGTGATTTGCCTAACATCCCCAGGATTTGAACCTTGTTTGTCCTGATTCTTAGCCTGCTATTGTAACCACTAAGATACTGCTCCACACCAGAACTGGTTGCCAGAAAATAAAATTAAAGATACTACATAATTAAAAGCCAAATGGACTTTGGTTTCTACACCTCTTAATTCTTGAGGAAAGCAACATGAAACTGACTTTCGTATTGAGAAGTTAGTACTTACCTGATAATTTCCTTTTCTTTCAGATAGTCAGATGAATCTAGAACCAGTGGGTTATGCACCTCTACCAGCAAGCTGACATCACGGTACATATACCCCACTGCAGTGACATCAGCCTGTCAGTATTCTCTTCAAAAGCCAACTGTGGACAGATTAGCAAAACTTGATCAATAACAGATAACCATTTCAGTACTCAGCTCAGACAAAGAACACATCAACACTAGTCCAGGGACTGGACTAACACTTATCAGTAACCCCTGGAACACATAGGCATGCAGGAGAACCACAGCATAATCATTCGGCAGCCAAGGGCGGGAAGCTGGATTCATCTATCCTAAAGAAAAGGAAATTATCAGTTAAGTAGTAATTTCTCATTTCCTAGCGTCTAGTCAGATGAATCCAGAATCAGTGGGATACACCCAAGCTACTCCCGAATAGGACGGGAGGCTGCCCGCGGTCCAGTCAAAACCGCACGTGCAAAGGCTGCATCCTCTCGGCCTGCATATCCAGACAATAATGCCTGGAAAAGGTGTGTAAGGAGGACCAAGTCGCAGCTCGGCAAATGTCGATGTGAGACAACAATCTAACTTCCGCCCATGACACTGCCTGAGCCCTAACCTGACTAAGCAAAAGCTGTTCAGCATCAAAGTACACGGCCATGACCATCTCTTTAATCCAGCAAGCTATTGTAGCCCGTGAAGCCAGCTTGCCCTGTTTACTACCACCATGGAGGACAAACAGGCGATCCGTTTTCCGGAAAGGTCTAGAAACCTCCAGATACCTCACTATATGTCTCACACAACAGGCGATATTCCTCTGCATATCTTTCCCTATCCAGAGACGGCAGGGAAATGGACCGATTCAAGTGAAAGTGAGAAACCACTTTTGGCAAAAACGAAGGAACAGTACGCAGCAGTATCGCCCCTGGAGTCACCCAGAGGAATGGCTCCCAGCAAGACAAGGCCTACAGCTCGGAAATTCGATGCACAGAACAAATCACCACACGAAACACCGTTTTCAAGGTCAGTAACTGCAAGGAAAAGTTTTGATCAACTTCAACATAGAGCCCACTAAGAAATCCAAAACCAGATTAAGAGTCCACAAGGGCACCGGTAACTGCAAGGGAGGATGAAGATGTTTCACTCCTTTCAAGAAACGGGCCACATCTGGATCAGCTGACATGGGACTACCATTCACCTGACCCCTGAAATAGGCAAGAGCCGCTACTTGTACCTTTAAGAAATTAAGGGCCAACCCTTTATTTAATCCATCCTGCAAAAATTCCAAAATGAGTGGGATTTTAACAGAACGAGGAAGAACACCTCGATCTTCGCACCAAGCCTCAAACTCACCATACCCGTACATAAGGTAAGGAACTGAAGAAATTTCTTGCTCGTGGCAAGGTGGCAATCACTGCAGTAGAAAACCTTCGCTTCAGCAAGTGACCCCTCTCAAGAGCCATACCATAAGACAAAATAGAGTTGTATATTCATTAAGAACAGGCCCCTGCCACAACAGATTCCTGTGTGCTGGAAAGGGGAGTCTACCAGGAGCCTTCGCAGATCTGCATACCATGGTCTCCTGGGCCAATCTGGTGCCACCAGAAGCACCATACCCCTGTGACCCTCAACCCTCCAAACATTCTGCCCAACATGGTGTTGGAGTCATTTTTTTTGTTACTTTTGCTGAGGCTGTATATAGAGGATAGGCCATATGGATTCATAGTTTTCACCCAGACTCAGACTAGATTGAAGGCCACAGGCCAACCTCTGAGTGAACTCCTATTTACTGTCTTGCACTGTGAAATGTTTACGAACAGCCAAGAGTCTGTTTACTTAGTAATTCCACCTGGTTTATGATGAGAAAGCCTGAAAGAGAATGAAGGCCACACAACTGTGCCTGAAATTTGATAAGAAATCACAGGGAAGGAACCCCACTGTTTTCCACAAGCATTTGTAGTGTATTAGGAGAGACAACGAGAGAGGGAAGGAGGAGAGAAAGCTCTGGATGTATTGGTACAGGCTGATCCTTTGTTTTATATCTATGTAGCAATTGTTAGTATCTACCATTACTACTTCTGTGTAATCTGATTTTATTTGTTCTATCCTCCTATTGCTCAAATAAACTCACTCTCCTAAATACCTGAACCATGATGTACTGAATCAAAGTTTGTGTGTGGCTCTCTGAATTGGGAATAAGCGCCTGGTTTCAAGCCTCCAGATATAATCCCAGTAATTGTGTGTGGCTATTTGTGTAGGATATAAGCCCCTGGGTTCAAGCCCCCAGGTATAATCCCAGTAATTGTGTGTTTATATGGGCTAAGTTCCTCAGGTAGCCCCAGTAAAACCTCAGCGAGATTAGCCCCCCTCCCCCCCCATCAGAACCCCTGGGCAGAATACCAGTATGCACGTCTGACCCCATAACACATGGGCCACGGGGGAAAGGCATACTCCAGCCATTCCTGCACGAGAGCATTGATACCCAAGGACTTCGGATCTCTCCTGTGACTGCTGAAATGAGGAACCTTTGCATTGCGAGAAGTCGCCAGCAGATCTAGAAATTGAAGGTCCCAGTGATCCACTATCAGCTGCATCTGACAATACCCATTCTCCTGGGTCCAGACCCTCCCTGCTGAGAAAGTCTGCTCTCACATTGTCTTTTCTTGCAATGTGTGAGGCCAAGAGCTCCTGAAGATACTCTTCCATTCATTCTATAAGTTGGAATATCTCTTATGACACTAACTGGCTCTTGGTTCCTCCCTGCCAATTGATGTAAGCCACTGTCATAGAATTATCCGACACTATCCGGACCGCTCAACCCTGCAACCTGCTGCAGAACTGCAAATATGCCAACCAGACCATCCGGGCTTCCAGATGATTGACATTCCAGAAAGACTTTTCTGCACTCCAGTGCTTTTGCACTGACAATTCATGACAGTGACATGGAGGCTCGAATCTGTAGTGAGTACTAACCAGTCCAGTGATTTCAGAGAAATTCCCTTTCTTAGATGATCCACTTGTAACCATCACTGTAGTTGAGAGCAGACCTCCATCGGTAAGTGGAGCCGAATCAGATAGTCCTGAGACTGTGGGTTCCAATGAGACAGCAGGGAGTGCTGAAAAGGACGCATATGCACCCTTACCCACAGCACCACTTCCAGGGTTCCCGCCATCAGAGTTCCTGCAGATAGGACCTCGCTGTCAGGCATATAGTGTTCATCAACAGATGCACCTGTGCCATCACCTTCCAAATACGAGCTTCTAGCAGGAAAACCCTGCTCTGCTTCATATCAAACCAAACACCGAGATACTCTAATGACTGAGAAGGCTGAAGACTGCTCTTGTCCAGATTCACCACCCAGCTGAGCTCCTGAAAACAGAGATCAACTTGCGGGTCACCAGGCAGCTCTCTTCCAGAGACTTGGCCCGAATCATCCAGTTATCCAAATATGTGGGCAACAGGATCCCATTCTTTGTCAACTCTACCGCCACCACCAGCATAACCTTGGAAAAAGTTCTGGGTGCAGTGGCCAGAATAAAAGGCAGCGCCCAAAACTGATAATGGTGTCTCAAAACTGCGAATCACAGAAAACGTTGGTGCTCTAGTCGGATGAGAATATGCAGGTACGCCTCAGAAGGTCCAAGGAGGTCAGAAATTCCCCCGACTGCACAGCTGTTATCACTGAGTGCAATGTTTCTATGCAAAAATGAGTCACAAAAAATGAAGGTTGAACTATTTGAAATCCAGGATGGGACGAAAGCAGCTCTCCTTCTTGGGCACAACGAAATAAATGGAATAACGACCTGTATTTTCTTTGGATATGGGCACTGGAACCACAGCCCTCAGCCTGAGAAGCATTGACAATGTACACTCCACTGCCTGCTTCTTCTATAGGGAGTGGTAGGGAGACACCATAAACACATCCCGAGAAACACTGCAAAACTCCAGTTCATATCCCTCTCGTATCCCCTCCAAGACCCACTGGTCCGATGTGATTTCGACCCACCTCAGATAAAGAGAGAGAGGTGCCCCTATTTCCTGTTCCTATGGGTGTGTCAGCAAGCCTTCACTGGGAGGTTCGGGAGGTTCCATACCCGAGCCTACACCTCCTCTGAACTAACTGGGACAAAAGAACTGAGAACTACTGAAAGGTCAAGTCCTCTGAAAGGTAGCTGTTCTGTAGGGACGAAAACGCTTGGATCCCCTAGCACAACCTCCCATGCCAAAGGAGTGTGGCATCTGCTTCTTATCCTCCGGCAACCAAGGAACCAGGGATTCACCCCAGTTATTGGCCAGTTTCTCCAACTCACTCCCAAACAAGAACGAGCCTTTAAAGGGCAATTTCATAAGGTTAGCCTTGGGGATCGCATTGGCCAAACAATTTCTCAGCCCTAACCAATACCTGCCCACTATTACCGAAGGCACCCCTCTGGCTGAGGTGCAGACCAAATCGCAGCCCACATCTGCCGAAGAGGTAGCGACTGGTTCTATAACTGCCCTGGAATTCACTTCAGATTCATCAACCTCCTGAGAGAGAAGTAAACAAGTGTGAGCCACCAGGAAACAACAAGAAGCTATCTGCAAGGTCATCACCACTGCTTCAAATGCTTGCTTACGGATGGCCTCAATTCTATTGTGCACATCCTTCAAGGTTGCTCCTCCCTCCACAGGGATAGTGCACTTGGAGATGGCACATACAAATGTGTCCACTTCTGGAAAAATGCAAATGCTCTCTCACCACTGCATCCAGGAGGTACAGGCCTTTCAAAACCTGGCCATCTTTGAAATTACATACATACACCATGAGAAATATGTAACAATCTTGTGCAATAATATTTATTATTGAATCAAAGCTGTAAACATGTACACCATTAAAATTTAAAGTGACAATCATTCAACCATTCACACCTTTAAAAACAAAACACTAATGACACGATATAATTCTTGCAATTCGTTACATTAAAGTGCAATATACAATATATCAAGTTCTTATAATAGAGAAACACTTTTCTTCATAGAGTATCCAATATATTCAAGTGTAATCACTTCTTCTGTATTTTATAATGTCCAAACTTTGTAACAAGTGTGGATGCCAATTTTTATGCACTCACACAGTGCTGTTTGAAAAACTCCACCGCTTCTTCATTTATATCGGGGGAACTAACCCTCTACTTCTCCATCCACGTATATATAGTCCAACAACGGATCCTTGTTTCACCCACGGCTGGGCTTCATCAGGGACATGTTTATAATGAATACAGGATATCACCTGTTTCTAATGCTCTCAATCTGAACTCAAACAGTATATAACTGGCAATGTCTTTATATCGGTTATAAATACAACCTCCAAAGGAGCTTAACGCTTTCCCACAAAGGACGACTCACGTGTCAAAAAAACTACGTTCTCCATCCACATGTACGTGGATGGAGAAGTAGAGGGTTAGTTCCCCCAGTATAAATGAAGAAGCGGTGGATTTTTTCAAACAGCACTGTGTGAGTGCATAAAAATCGGCATCCACACTTGTTACAAAGTTTGGACATTATAAAATACAGAAGAAGTGATTACACTTGAATATATTGGATACTCTATGAAGAAAAGTGTTTCTCTATTATAAGAACTTGATATATTGTATATTGCACTTTAATGTAACGAATTGCAAGAATTATAACGTGTCATTAGTGTTTTGTTTTTAAAGGTGTGAATAGTTGAATGATTGTCACTTTAAATTTTAATGGTGTACGTTTACAGCTTTGATTCAATAATAAATATTATTGCACAAGATTGTTACATATTTCTCATGGTGTATGTATGTATATTTGATTCGTAGAGAAATTGTTTTTTACATATTCCCTATGTGGTGTTTGCCATCTTTGAAATTAGCCTTTTGGGCTCCCCACTCAAGATCAATCAATTCTTGAATGGCCTCCATAACAGGGAAAAAACAAGAGGCTTTATGCAAAGAAACCAAAATGGGATTTTTCTTTGGCTCAGACACAGAATCTGCCCCAGGTACTCCCAGCATCTTTAAAGTCTGGGAAATCAAAGCCGGTAGCTCATCTCTATGAAAGAACCGCAATATAGTCCTATACAGTTCCAGTCCTGGAGGAATTTCCCCATCCTGCAGAGAGTCAGGATCAGCCTCATCATCTATGCCATCCAGATTCCTATCGGGAGGACCTGCTGCCGAACTAGGTATACTTTGGCACTTAACAGTAGTACCAGGTGAGTGAGAGATCACTACCTGCGATTCTGACCTGGCTGGAATGAACGGGGCTGAGGACTGTGCCTGAAAAAAGGATTGCAATCCTTGAAAATAATTCTACCCAAGAAGGATCCATGTCAAAACCAAAGGCACCTGTGCAGGCCCACTGAGCTACATTCCCCAGTTGACGAACCAGCTAAGAGTTCCAAGGTCAGGCACCCCTCCTGACATGTTTTTACCCAGGCTGGAAGAACCAGGCTTAGTAAAATCAGAGGAAGATAATTCTCCCTGAGCCTCTAGGCAGCGCTGGCACAAGTTAGAGGGCATGGCAGGCTGAGATGCCCGAATAAGACAGGCAGCACAGAGGGAAAGGTGCTTAGGCTTCTTAGCTATAGGCGCCATCAGTCTGTCAGTACACTTAACAGGTGACAGGTGTGCATCCAGATAATTCACGCTGTAAAATTTAGGAAGCCAAAATTTAGGCATTGCAAACTTAAGCACACAACCAATGCGGCCCAAACTGTACACACAGGCAAGCGCGCATCTAACACAAAAGCCACTAACACCTGGACGCCCAAGTAAGCATCTGACTAAGTGTCAGAAAACTGGATGCACAACCTGGACGCACAGCCAGATGCACTTGCATGAACCGATGGTCCTGAAGAGGACAGCCTAACGAGTAGGATACGCACACAAAAACGCTGCCATGGCCTACCATAGAGCGCACAGAGTAAAGCCTAACAGCAGGGCCTAGCCCAAACAGACTGTTCAACCCGCCAGGCTGCCCACGTCCCTTAACCTCCCTCTAGGGCAAAGAACAAAAGTCGGAATGGCACATGGAGACCAGAGGAAGGAGGAAGCCCTACAAAAAACCCTGTTTGTTTTTTTTAAGCCTTATCTGAGCTCAGCCTTTCCTGGCTTAGTACAGAGACAGTCTCTGGCTGCAGATGGAGAGGGCATATACCGTCACTGCCGTACTCAGCTTCCTGCACCTGCTACATTTCAGCTGTTTTAACAGCTAAGTCCACATTGGCTGATAAAACCAGCTACAGGACCAAGGCACTTATCTGAGAGACCACAAAAATCACCTCAGGAATTCTCAACTGGGGGAGGAAGCATTTGGTATTACCACATAAGAACATAAGAATATGCCATACTGGATCAGACCAAGGGTCCATCAAGCCCAGCATCCTGTTTCCAACAGTGGCCAATCCAGGCCATAAGAATCTGGCAAGTAACCAAAAACTAAGTCTATTCCATGTTACCGTTGCTAATGGCAATGGCTATTCTATAGGTGAACTTAATAGCAGGTAATGGACTTCTCCAAGAACTTATCCAATCCTTTTTTAAACACAACTATACTAACTGCACTAACTACATCCTCTGGCAACAAATTCCAGAGTTTAATTGTGCGTTGAGTAAAAAAGAACTTTCTCCAATTAGTTTTAAATGTGCCCCATGCTAACCACAGGAAAGCAAGGCAAATTAAATTGCTTTTTATTTCTCCTTCTAAAACTTGAAACAATCTCCAGTAGGGAGATGCAAGTCCACCATCTGCTAAAGACGGAAAATACTGGCAGGCTAATGTCACTGCAGGAGTATATTGTGATATCAGCACTGCTCTATCTCCATCTGCTGGAAGAGGTGCATAACCCACTGGTTTCGGCTTCATCTGACTAGATGCTAAGAAATAATATAAGCGTTGGTGTAGCATCTTTAGTGTACAGTGGTGCACAGGCACCAACTTTGAAACAGGGTGTACCATGTACCACCAACTTTGACGCTATCACCTCTTCTATGGCTCTCCCCACCCCCGGAACATTAGCAGAGGAGCAGCAACATCCAGCAGGCCACAAGCAAAACCATCCCGCTTAAAGCTAAGAAGTGAGATCACCCAGAGGGCTGCAAGCAGATTCCATCCTGCTCATGGCCGATGAGCAGCATCAGATGGAGCAGGACTGCAGCGCAAAAGTCCCTGCAGCCCATGAGAAGACTTTTTTTTTCCAGGTTATGGGAGATAAAGATGGAGGTTGTTGCTGCCTTATGTGCTTCCCAGGGAGGGAGGGAGCAAAAGAATACACGTGTCTATTAAGAGCATGTATGAAAACAGCATGTGTGTGAAAGCTTATATCTGTGAGTATGTGATTGAGAGCATGTGTCTGGATGAGCGTGTGACACCGAGAATCTGTATGTCTGACAGATAGCATTCGAGTGTGACAGCAAGCCAGAATATATATATATATGTGTGTGTGTGTGTGTGTGTGTGTGTGTGTGTGTGTGTGTGGGTGTTATTTGATGTGTCTGCTGTTTTGAAATATTTTATTGGTGTTTGGGGAAATCTACTTTAAAATATTAATTTTTTTAGTAATATGGCTCTATTTAATATTGTTTGCTTTATTTCTTGATTTTATTTGTTTTATGAGGAATGATGCTTCATATTTTTTTCCATTGCTGCACTGTATAAAGAGTCTGGCTTGTAGAAGTTTCCAGTTCAATTTTTGTCTGCATGTGTTTCTATTTATACTTTGTGGTCTCTTTATTTGGTATTTGGTAAAGGTCTGTGTTCTGTGTGTGTGACCAAATGAGGTATTCTGCTAAAATGTAGTTTTTCTATAGGAATCTTTAGCAGCATAAATATTCTATTTCCATAATAAGGAGGTGTATTAGTGTTTTTTGGGCCAATAATCCAGATAAGCTCAGCAAAACTGGAAGTCAAAAGTTCCCAGGTATGGAGAATAAGGAATTTTTTCATCCTTATTATTTTTAATTGTTGGGTCGACATCTCCCCCCAGTGGACTTAAAGCTCCCAAATCTCATCCCCTTGATCTTCTAATACTATATTCAATATAAGAACTATGTGAAAAAAAGATAAACATCTAATTAACATTTTATGGCCTGAAGTCGGCTGAAATATAATTAGATATAATTGTGTTAGAAAAACAAGTATTTTGAGATCCTTCATCACATCAGCAACAAATTTTCTGGTACACAACCCTACGCCCCTGAATGTAAGATATCCAGCACTATTGAGAACTAGAAAGTAATACACAAAATTAATATAAACTGCATTGATAAGTTATAAAAGAAAGAATATTCTTCACTGGACTATGATTAAACAAAGGACTTAAGCAATGACATTTCCTCGAGTCTTTAATATGAATGAATGATCTTTACAACTTTTAGAAATAAGGCTGTCGATTAAAAGTGACTAAGTTAGACTGTAAATTTGCTGATGATTTCGTTTGGATTTCTCCATTCTTATAGCTTGTATCCTTAGTATTTTCCAACACAGCCTTGGATTTTTAACTATAGTGGCGTTTTCAGGATATTCATATTTAACATGCATTGTGCAAAATATATTGCCCATAGCGGAGAGAGTCACAGTACATGTTGTACGCATTCACTGACGACCGTATGAAACTCAAACCTTTCACGCGCGGCTCCCAGAACTGCGTGCCAGATGCTGACGCAGAAATCTCAAAAACAGGCAAACAAACGTGTAGTTAGGTCAAGTAAACAATTCCTCCAACTATTTTCAAACAGCAATTCCTTAAAAAAAATTAAAAAAAAAAAAAGCATCGACCGTTTACCTCGATCCTCCTACCCAGTTCATTTTGTTTGGCCCCCGAATGTTTCCCTTGCATCCTAACGGCGATACGCGGCTCTCAGTGAACTGGAGCTCGCGGTGCCCCAATTCCCGCGCTTTCCACGGTCTTGCGCTCTTGGCAGACCTGTGCAGTGATTCCGGCACCAAGTGCGGCTCAAAGCCCCCGGCACGCGAGCCGCACGTGCCAGTACATAACAACTGCTCTGAGTGGCGCCGGCAGGGAGCGTGGTTTAGAACAAGGGGAGACAACTAGCTGGAAGCGAGTGGCTCGCTGGGGAAATGAAAGCGGCTGAAGATTGGCTGGCTAACATTCCACCACCAAGCAACCTCCCCCCACACACACAATCCAATTTCCAATCACCTGACCCAACGCTTCCAAGCCAGTTATCAACAAGTCTCTAAATGTCTCGTTACTGGTATTCAATTGCCCCGCCCCCAGAGCCAACCAATCAGTGTCCAACTGCTCTAGCCAGGCTGTGCGCTGGCAAACAGACCCCCTCATTTATTAAAATGCACTCTCCCTAGATAGGTATTTGTATCCCTATGGGAGGCCCACCTAGTAACTCGAGGTGAGGTTTAGGTATTAGTGTAGGGGGTTAGGGGCCGAGAGAACATTGCCCAAATCTCATCTTTGGGTGAGTTTCCTCACTCCGAAGGCCATCAAATCTTCACAAGAGACCACTGTTCTCTTCGTTCGTCTCACGTTGAATGTCAAAGTGGCCCCTAACCCCCTACAACTATCTAAGGTGTAGACATTATGGCTAGGTGCTCTCGCTCTCTCAAATTTTTCATAAGTTCCACTAGCTTAATAAATTAACAAATACTATATTTTAGTTTAATGCATCACAAATTCAGATGGCTGGGTTATCATGTTTCCTCACTCTATCAAGTAGAGATGGCTTTGGGCTGTTCTATGATATGACTACATTCTTGTTAGCTTTCTGGTGATCTTTTTCTGGGTTGTTGCCTATCTTCAGCTCTGTCAAATTATTCATGACAGGATCCTATGTGTTTTCAAGACAAGATGAAGTATTCTAGTTTTTGAGAGGTTCAGACCTTCCTAGTTAGACCTACCTCCACTGCAAGAACAATCTGCCCAAAACTATGTCCTCTTAGCTTGCTCTTTGTGCCTATCACAGAGGAACACCGGGACACTAATGATTAATGATGCTAACATTTCTGCAGACAACCACATCATAGCTGTTTCAGCTGTTGTATCATTTGACTGCACTATGGATCAGAACACATGACTCTTAAAAGCCAATGAACAGAAGAGGAGGATTCTTTAAGTCTTCCTGGGCTTTTAGGAGAACAATTACCAGCCAATGCAATAACTTGCACATTAAGAAACCACACATTTTCAATGCTCAAATTACATTTTTTTAAACTCCCTATGCTGTCAGCTAGTGCTATGCAAATGCACCAGAAGTTTAAAAACATGCATTACCTGTAAAATGTGCATTTGGCACAGGCAGAACACACATTTTAACTCAGGAAGGTGGGGGGAGGCATTCCTAACAGGAAAGATTGTGGCCAAATGCAGCCATTATCCAGGTAAATGGCAGTAGCTGGCACTTACCTGGATTAGTACTGATTTATCCAACTAACAGGTCGATACTCTAAGGCCGCGGTAGAAAGAGTGCGGCATTGCCAGGCACACCCTCGTTCCCCGCACGCACAGTTCTCTTCACCTAGCGCTCTATACTCTATTCTAATTGCATGCAAATGCATACCGCGTCCGCGAAGCGTTAGGCAAGCGTTAGGCCCGCGCAACCCATTTTACTGTATAGAGCGCCTATACATTATCCTGGGTGCGCAGGCCTAATGCTTCACGGCCACGCTGGTATCTGTCATTTCAAATGTCATTTCAAATGACAGGTACCAGGAAGTGGACAGTTATGTTCTCCGATGCTCGGCAAACTTTCCCCCAGCCCCCGCTCACCTGCCCTGGCCGCGTCCGGTCTCCGGTGCAGCCCCAGTCCTGTCCCCTCTGAAGGAGTTCGATTCCATGAACCCCTGAAGACTGCACAGCTGTGACGCCCCTCGTCTCATCATGCTGCAGTGAAACGCACAGCCATCTTGATTTACTAACATTTGCAACGCAAACGTAACCTAATACGTAATAACGTACTTACGCACTAACGTTTAGTGAACATGACTCCATTTGGGATTCATATTTTGTATTGTATTAATACGAACGCCGTCGCAAATGTCTAACCCGTCAATTAAATGACGAAACAATAGTCTGATCATAAGCTACGCCTACTAGAGACCACGCTAGCTATTGCTTGTTCAGCAGTTTGTAAAATGTTTGTTCAGCAAAACCAGAACGCATGTGTGAAAGATAAGAACTGTAAAATGTATAAAGGTTTGCTCCGAAGGGGGCGTGGCATGCAGTTGTACTAAGCCGTTGTCTTAGCTGCATCTTGCTGGCAATAAAAGTCTATCTTTACGGATCAGTTGTCTGGACCTCCTTACTGGCAGAAAAGAGACGGTTACATTTGGCGAGCTCAGCCAGGAGGTACCGGAGACGCTATTTTAGCTCTCCAGAAGGTCCGGTAGTTTGGTGGCGGAGCGGTCCCCCTGATACACCTGGTGAGTGGCCACCGCTGAGTTCAGCGATCAGGTTTCTGAGGGGATCGTTCCACAGAAATTCTGCCGGGATCTCTGGGTTGATGATCCGGGAAGAAGGCTTTCGTGACGATCGGAAGACCCCTGCAGGCGAGTATTATGGGTACATGGAAATAAGTAAAGACTAGCTAGCTAAGGAAATAGCCCGGTCTATCCCTGGCGGACCGAGGGGGCCTTGATCACACCCCACGCAGTGTGTTAGTAGGAATTACGTTCCGAAGACCACGCGGATAACATGGAATAATGATAACATGGAATAATACGTATACGTTAGTGGGAATAGGTTTCTTGTTGTGTGAAAGAGAGTGAATGGCCTCGCAGTTCTAGACCGGGCGACCGCGTTCTAGTCGGGGCAAGTGTGACCCTTTTGTGTCTGACGGATAAGGACCCCTTACCTATCCGTTTTCCTTTCCCTCCCTTGTCTGTGAACTCTATCCTAATGGGAGGGAGCGGGTCGACTCCGTTAAAAGTCATGACGGAACACTATAGTGAAGTGTTCGATAGACATAAGTGTACAAAACCCGGAATGATTCAACGATGTACCCATAAATGGCCCAGTTTCTGTGTGGATTGGCCTCCAACAGGAACTTTTAATTTCCAAACGGCCACACGGGTACAGAGGGTAGTTGTACGAGAGGGAAATCCGGGTTGCCCTGAGGATATACCATACATAACCGCGTGGATCGCAGTTATCGAAAATCCTCCAACATGGGCAAAGAAGTTAGTGGAGGGAGCCGCCCTCATAATGGTGACTCAAGCATGTAAGATGGGAGACCGGAAATCCCCAAACCGGAAGAGAAAGGGCAAAGCGGCCATATTGGAATCTAAAGAGCATGCGTCATCTGCGGCGGCCATATTTGTAGTACAAGGGAATCCACGGACTCCAGAGAAAAAAATTAAACCCCTGCCGGCCGCAGCATTGCCCGACGTTGAAAATATCTTGCCGCCACCATATGCCCCTAGTTACCCTGTGGCACATCCTATGCCACCAAGTCCCCCAGTTCCCTCCAATGCGCAAGCCGATCCAGGGATGGCACCAGCTCACGAAGAGCGGCCCGAAGCGGCAACCGCCAAGGAAGAAAGCGGCGGCGAGTCATCCGTATCAGACGGAACTCGCAGTAAGACCCAAGCCGCAGCAAGTTTACAATTACCAATCAGGGAAACATCAACTGTCGTTCCTGTAGTTCCAACTGAAGAAAACGAGCATCGCACTACGCAAACAATAAGATTATTTACCTACATACCTTTCACATCCAGCGATCTTTTCAATTGGAAACAGCTGGGGCCGTCATACGCTGAGAAACCAGAACAGATGATAGACTTTTTACGGGGCATTTTTGCAGCCCATAATCCTAACTGGGCTGACATTCGGCACTTAGCCTCCATTCTTTTCACCACTGAAGAACGCCGACAGATACAATTAAATATGGAAGAGGCAGCTCGATTAGGAGCCGGATCAGATGGACGTCCCAAAGACGTAGTGAGAAACTTAGCCCCGACTGCGGATCCCAACTGGGATTTCCAAACTGCGGCAGGGCGGGAGCGCATTACCGCCTATCAGACCGCATTTCTGGAAGCTTTAAGGAAAGGGAAGCAGAGAGTTGTAAACATGGGAAAAATTAAAGATGTGGTGCAGAAGAGAGACGAGTCCCCCGGAAATTTTTTGGAGCGATTAATGGATGCGTACCGTCAATACAGCCCATTTGACCCAGAAGATCTCAAACATCAATCCATCATAGTGATGAGCTTCGTTAGCCAGTCCTGTCCAGACATTCGCCGGAAGTTGCAAAAGCAGGAAGGGTTCGAGGGCATGAATATCAGCCAATTAAAAGTAATGGCTGATAAAGTGTATGTGAACCGAGAACCGGATGGAGACAGCAAGGAAAAGAAAGAAGCCAGAAGGTTAAGAGAACGTGTTAGTTTGTTAGCCGCAACGTTGGAAGAAACTAATTTCGGGAACCCGTCCAGGCAGTATCACGGGTATCCCGGATTCCGAGGAAGAGGCAGACCACCCTCTAGAGGGCTGCCAAGAGGACGAGCAAGTAGAGAAGGAGGAGTTAGAGGTGGGAGAATGCCATTGAAAACCAATCAATGCGCTTATTGTAAACAGGAAGGGCATTGGAAGGCTGAGTGTCCGGAGTCCCTGCAAGCAAGGCAGGAAGAATATACTCCGCCCAAATCTAAAGAAACGGAATGGCAGATGACTGTAGGTGAAACTTCCGGCGAAGATAGTGAAGCATGACTAGACAAGGGAACCCTTCCCATAGACCCCCTAGTGGAGATAAAAGTGGGGGCTGAAACGTTCAAAGGACTGCTGGATACGGGGGCTCAACGATCTGTGATGACCACAGCCATCACCATGCCTACTTCAAGAAACATCTCTATAGTCGGGGCTTCGGGAAAACCATTAACTGCTCCCTTCCTTCAGAAACGGCAGGTTACAATAGGAGGACAATTAGTGTCCCATCAATTCCTCTATGTGCCAGGGTGCCCAGTACCACTCATAGGAAGAGACCTCCTATGTAAATTGAGGGCCACCCTGCAGTTCGAACCTACCGGTGAAATCAAGGCATCCTTTGCCGATAGTCCAGTTTCTCTTATATGTCCACTGCAAGAGGAATGGAGACTACATCTCCCCGTTCTTGAGCAAATCACTCTACATCGATACGAAGGGGATACCCCTCTTAACAAACAACGAAGACAACTAATGGATAGTGTACCCCAAGTGTGGTCCGAACAGAACCCGGGAGGAATAGCTATCGATGCTACCCCCATATGGATAGAGATGAAGCAGAATGCACAGGTTATCAATCAACCTCAATACCCCGTTCCATATATGGCTAGACAAGGAATTGAGATACACCTGCAGAGGCTGTATGATTTGGGAATTCTCAGGCGAATCCGATCTGCTTGGAACACCCCTCTACTGCCCGTAAAGAAACCCGGTTCTTCTGACTACCGACCTGTACAAGATTTACGGAAAGTGAATGATCAAGTAGCAGATCTAGTAGCCCTTGTACCAAATCCATACTCAATCTTGGCTCAAGTTTCCCCTACCTCCAAGTGGTACAGTGTTATTGACCTCAAAGATGCTTTCTTCTCCGTTCCAGTAGCAGAAGAATGCCAGAAGATCTTTGCCTTCACATGGGAAAATGCACAAACTGGAATCAAGCAGCAGTACACATGGACTCGCTTACCGCAAGGATTTAAGCACTCACCCACGATGTTCGGGGAGCAACTGGCAAAAGACTTGAAGATGTACCAAGTCACATATGGGCCAGTCATACAGTATGTGGATGACCTTCTGTTGTTTCGTGAAACGTATCACGAATGTGCTATAGCCACACTCCACTTATTAAAGACATTGTACTCAAAAGGATACCGTGCAAGTAAAAAGAAGGTGCAAATTTGTGAATTGGAAGTAGAATACTTGGGATTCCAAATTCGGGAAGGTACCCGCTGCCTTGGAATATCCCGTACCAGTTCAATACGAGGTCAACCTGTACCCACTTGCAAGAAAGAGCTCCGAGCGTTCCTTGGAGCTGCAGGATACTGTAGGCTGTGGATTGCTAACTACGCTGTTATTGCCCAGTCCCTGTACGACAAGCTGCGGGGAAAGGAGGCAGAATCTCAGCCTTTTCAGTGGGAAACCCATGAACTGACAAGCTTACAACAACTGAAAGATGCCTTGATTGAACCACCTGCACTAGGATTGCCAGATGTAATGAAGCCATTCCATCTATTCGTCGATGAAAAGAAAGGCATGGCCATTGGGGTATTGACTCAAACTCTAGGCTCATGGGAGCGACCTGTTGCATATCTCTCAAAAGGAATGGACAATGTTGCAAAAGGATGGCCAGGTTGTCTTCGAAGCATTGCGGCTGCATGCTTACTAATTCCAGAAGCAGTCAAATTAACTTTTGGACAAATCTTGAATGTAACGACCCCCCACACCATTCAAGGACTGCTAGAAACTCACGGACCAAAATGGATGACTAATTCACGTCTTGTGAAGTATCAAGCTCTGCTATGTGAAACTCCTGAAATCCAAATACAGGATAGCAAAAATTTAAACCCGGCTACTCTTATGCCAGCACCTGAACCCGTCGCACATGACTGTGAGGAGGTCATGACTACAATACATTCCAGCAGACCAGACTTGAGAGATCAACCATGGCAGGGAGCATGGACACTGTTTACTGATGGAAGTAGCCAAGTTATTGATGGAATTCGAGTTGCTGGATATGCTGTAGTGTCTGAAGACGACATTATTGAAGCTGAGCCCTTACCTCCTGGGACATCAGCCCAAAAAGCTGAGCTAATAGCCCTCTCTCGAGCTTTACAATTGGCAGAAGGACAGACTGTGAATATTTATACAGATTCCAAATATGCTTTCCTCACAATCCAAGTACATGGAGCCCTATATAAGGAGCGAGGGTTTCTAACAGCTGAAGGAAAGCAATTGGCTAACGCGTCCGAAATACATCAATTGCTAAATGCTGTATGGGCACCGTACAAAGTAGCTGTCATGCATTGTAAAGCCCACACTGGAAAGTCAGATCCCATTGCAAAAGGAAACCAATGGGCAGATAAAGCAGCAAAACAAGCAGCCCGTGCCCATTTATTGCCAATTCCAACTACAACATGTCCACTTCTGCAATTTCCAACAGAAACTCCTACCTATTCGACAGAGGAAAATGACTGGGCACAAGCCGAACAGTTCCACCATCACAATGGCTGGTGGATTCTACAAGACAACAGAATATGGATACCAGAAACATTAGCTTGGACTATTGTCAAGGAAGCTCATAACAAAACCCATCTCGGACGAGATGCACTAATAAAGTTACTGGGAAAAACGTACTACATCAATAAAATCATCCAATTAACAAAGCATGCAATCAGTCAATGTGTCACATGTGCAAAAAATAATCCTAGAAGTGGACCTGGTCCATCACCCGGACATATTTTAAGAGGAACTACGCCATTTCAAGTTTGCCAAATCGACTTCACTCACATGACTCCGTCCAAAGGATACAAAGCAATGCTGGTGGCTGTCTGCACCTATACAGGATGGATCGAAGCCACACCGACACGAACTGAAACCTCCAAAGAAGTTGCGTCCTTGCTCCTTCACCAAATCTTACCACGCTACGGATTACCACGACAAATTAATTCAGACAATGGCCCAGCATTCACCAGCGACGTTATCCAACAACTAAGTAAAATTCTGGGAATCACATGGCATTTGCACTGCGCATGGCGACCGCAGAGCAGTGGATCTGTTGAACGAGCTAATAGAACTTTGAAAAATCAGATAGCTAAACTATGCCAAGAAACAAAGACCAAATGGCCAGACGTCCTACCTTTAGCTTTGCTACATATCAGATGTAGTCCAAAGCGATCTGGTCTAACACCGTATGAGATGATGTATGCAAGACCTCCACCTCTCCCCTCTTTCCCTGAATCACTGCAGATACAAGGAGAATTATCCCTCAGTAATCAGCTCAAAGGACTATATAACACAGTCATAGCGATTCAGGACTATACATGTAACGTTGAACCATTAGTTTTGCTAACCCCAGTTCATCCATTCCAAGTTGGAAACTCTGTATGGATGAAAGACTGGGATGAATCCGATTTTCTTAAACCACGATGGAAGGGTCCATACACAGTACTACTCACCACTCCTACTGCTGTAAAGGTCTCTGGATGTCCTTCCTGGATTCACTGGACTCGCCTAAAACCTGCTGCCTCCAGTTGGCAAGTCTCCAGGATTGGGGACAACAAATTAAAATTCACTCACAACAGGCAGCAGACTAGTCCAGATTAGATGACTATAGTACTTTGCTAAAGAGTACTAACATATACATTTTTCTTCATTTCAGAATTAATCTACTGAACTACTTACAACTCGAGACCAAAGTGTCACCTTCAACTTCTAGCCATGAGAAACAGACTACTACAAGTTATTCTACTACTTTCCTGTTCTAGAGCTACATCTCTTGTTCTACCTCTCAGCAAGAACTGCACTGAATGTGTCAAGTTAATCCGTACCACAACTCCAGATGGATTCCAGATTGTCTCTACCATTATACACCAATCTCAGCCACCAACCTTATGTGCAGCTCAGCCTGCATGTGCATTGAATACCACTCAAGGATACCAGTCTTTTCACCGATGTTTACAAGATGACAAAGTCATTTGTCATACCCCAACAACTCCCAAGTACTATAACATTACCCTCACCGCTGGACTACCAAAGAGCTATACCTCAACTATCGTTCCAGAAGGAAAAGGTATCCTATACTACATCAACTCAACCAAAGTCCTTATCGGAGGAGAATCTACAGCTACAATAACCTTCGACGCCTGTGAAGCCATTGGAAAACACCCTAACGCCCTCCATTGCGGATCTCAGTCCTGGAAAAAGTCCTACGCTCACAACCACAAGTACCTTTGCCCTTACAATCGGGTAGCCAACCCATCAAATTGGCTACCATGTCAAGGAGACTTAATTTTATCAGGATGGGCTCTGGTATGTGACTATACAGGAGGTGGATATCATGGCTGCCATGGAATTGGCAGATTAACTACAGTAGCTGGTAATATCATGTCCATACAATGGCCAATACGAGGTGAAGGATTTCCCTGGCAAGATACTTGGGGCTTTGGAATCGATGGTACCGGAAAAGACCCCATGACTTACATAACCATCACCCAGCGTCGAGACAAGCCTCGACCAATCATCCATCAAACTACTGTAGTAGGCTATCAATCCTTCTTCGATGAAATATCCCACGCATCAGAAGAATTGAGAAAACATGCTTTCTCCAATCAAGCAAAGAATATGTTTGTCAATCTGGCTGAGAATATAGCTCTCTCCCTCGAAGTTAAAAATTGTTTTGTCTGCGGAGGAACGAACACTGGAGAGCAATGGCCGTGGGAAGCTAAAGAAGTCTTCCAAACTGATCTTAACCAATTAAACACGACTATAACTTACAAACGAAAACCACACCCATACGAATGGGCTCTCCAGACCGATGTCATTGGCAGACAGTGTATTTCTCGACAACATTCCCGAATATATACTACCTCTGTTGGTAATTCCCCATGTACTGGGGTGCTTACTGCTAACCTAACTAAACAAACCTGGTGGCAAACTGAGAATTTCACAATGCCCACTACCATGTGGACTGAAAAAAACCTCAACAAAACGTGGACAGCAGCTGGAGTGCCAACTACCATCTTCGCTGCACCAGACGGCTACTACTTCGTTTGTGGCCGACGGGCATATGAATTGTTACCACTCAACTGGTATGGCACTTGTTTCTTAGCCACCATACGACCAAGTTTCTTTCTCTTGCCAATCACAGCAGGAGAAACATTAGGTGTACCCGTTTACAGCCCCATGAAGCCAAACAAGCGTCGCAGAACTCCTAAAGTTTCTATTGGAGATTGGAAGGATCAGGAGTGGCCTCCTGAACGCATTGTACAATACTACGGCCCGGCCACATGGGCTGAGGATGGCTCCTATGGATATAGAACTCCTATATACATGTTAAATCGCATCATTCGCCTGCAAGCAGTATTAGAAATGCTGACTAACGATTCTGCAATGGCTCTCAATATCCTTGCCAAACAAAATACCAAAATAATTACAGCTGTCTACCAAAATCGTTTAGCCTTGGATTACCTCCTAGCACAAGAAGGTGGTGTCTGTGGTAAATTTAATCTCTCCAATTGTTGTTTGCAGATCGATGATAAGAGTAAAGTAATCGAGGAAATTACTGACCGAATGATCCGGTTAGCCCATGTTCCTGTGCAAACCTGGACCGGTGTCCTTGATTGGACTTCCTCATTACCAAATTGGCTCACCTCCATTCCCGGATTAAAGGACATTCTCTTTCCTCTGCTATTTTTTATTCTAACTTGCATTTTGTTCCCTTTCTGTCTACCTCTTATTTTCAGAAATCTCAGATCAATGATTGAAACCATTGCTGATCGCAGAGCTGCAGCTCATGTTATGATGATCAATAAGTATGTGTCAATTTCCCCATTCCCTGATTCTAATGCATCTGACTCTGATATTTCTTTTGACTCTGATACTTCAGATAACGATTATTTTGAAACCAAACTCTAATACTCCCATTAGTCGAACATCCCCTGGACCACTTTTGTTGCTAGGGTAAGTCGGGCTACAAAGGGGGGTGACGCCTATAGGGCCCATCCGTCTCAAACCCGTGAAGTAACCAACGACCTGGCAGCATTTTAGGGTCCACTTTGCAAACTCCATGTATTAATTCTTGATTCTCTTTTCAGTTACCTAACAGCTACAAGTGATACTTCCACTTTCCTTCGACGTTGAAGTATCAAAGGGGGGAATGAAGGAGTTCGATTCCATGAACCCCTGAAGACTGCACAGCTGTGACGCCCCTCGTCTCATCATGCTGCAGTGAAACGCACAGCCATCTTGATTTACTAACATTTGCAACGCAAACGTAACCTAATACGTAATAACGTACTTACGCACTAACGTTTAGTGAACATGACTCCATTTGGGATTCATATTTTGTATTGTATTAATACGAACGCCGTCGCAAATGTCTAACCCGTCAATTAAATGACGAAACAATAGTCTGATCATAAGCTACGCCTACTAGAGACCACGCTAGCTATTGCTTGTTCAGCAGTTTGTAAAATGTTTGTTCAGCAAAACCAGAACGCATGTGTGAAAGATAAGAACTGTAAAATGTATAAAGGTTTGCTCCGAAGGGGGCGTGGCATGCAGTTGTACTAAGCCGTTGTCTTAGCTGCATCTTGCTGGCAATAAAAGTCTATCTTTACGGATCAGTTGTCTGGACCTCCTTACTGGCAGAAAAGAGACGGTTACACCTCCTCCCGAAGCAAAAAAAACAAAACCGAAAAAGTAGCAAGAGAGCGAGGGGAGAGACGGGCAATCCTAGGCTCGGGCCTGCTAGTCCCTTCACATGCCGTGACGCCAAACGTCGTGACGTCACATCTTGAGCAGCCAATTGCACGCATAGGGGCCGCTTTCCCACGTGCGATGCGTCTGTCTGACAGCTGGAGGCAGGAGCCGCGGTCGTCGCCGATGTCCGGAGGAGGGGGGGCTGCGGCGCAAGGAGAGAAGACGCAACTTACTCCAGCCAGCCCCCACTTCGGCAGCTCCCCTTCGGCAGCCCCCCTACGGCGGAGACGGCAGTGTAAAGCGAGACGGACCTTCGGCGGAGACGGCACTGTAAAGCGAGACAGACCGCGGCGCAAGGAGAGGAGGAGAGAGAAGATGCAACTTACTCCAGCCAGCCCTCCTCCAGACAGCGGCTCCTCTGCCTCCCAGCTGCCGGCGAAGACAGACACCCGAACGGGTAGGCCCCTCGTGCAATGTGACCTCAAGGCGTGACGTCGCATGCCGTGACGCCAAACGTCGTGACGTCACACCTTGAGGTCAAATTGCACGAGGGGCCTACCCATTTGGGCATCTATCTTCGCCGGCAGCTGGGAGACAGAGGAGCCGCTGTCCGGAGGAGGGCTGGCTGGCTGGAGTAAGTTGCGTCTTCTCTCTCCTCTCCTTGCGCCGCGGTCTGTCTCGCTTTACAGTGCCGTCTCTGCCGAAGGTCCGTCTCGCTTTACACTGCCGTCTCCGCCGAAGGGGGGCTGCCGAAGGGGAGCTGCCGAAGTGGGGCCGCATTGGATTTTTTTTTTTCGCTTTTTTTTTTGCTTCGGGAGGAGGGAGAGGACTGGGGCTACCCCGGAGACCGGCACCCATGTACGCGACCAGGGCAGGTGAGCGGGGGCTGGGGGAAAGTTTGCCGCTTACCCTTACTCCTGCCTCTAACGCAGGGGTAGGGGTAGGCGGTAAACTAACAGCTTAAACGCGCGGCAAATCGGCAGGGAAAAAAAGCGCGCGTCACAGTATCGGAGGGAATAGCTAATTCGTTCATTAAATAGCTAATTTGTTTATTTACATACCATTTACATGCTGCGTGTGGGAAAGGTTACGGGTCGGTTTCAAGAAGCGCTAAGGACGCGTGAAACTGGAGACTGTATCGCAGGATCGCCTTACGCGTCCCAATTGTGCGCCCACAGCGAGTTAATCTCCAACCGCACCTTACAGTATCGAGCTGTAAGTAGCAGCAGCTCACCTCAGGCACTTAGCCAGATAAATCAATACTTATCCAGGTAAGTGGTGGCAGCTACAGCCACTTACTCAGATAAGTCTGTACTTACCCAGCTAAGTCAGTATTTATCTGGCTAAGGGTTTCAGATTTTTTTTAGGTGGTTTTTTTTTTCATTTTTTTAAAGGTTTTAAGTGCCAGCACAGTAGTACTGGAAACTTAACTCCAATTCTGACAAGGGGTTACATTTCCAGTGCTAAGAAAGGTGGACTGGCTAAATGCAATCATCGGGGAGAACTGCTTAATGCTCTTATTTGCATGGGATTTCCATGCAAGGATGCTAAGCAGTACTCCCATTTAGAAATGTGCATTTTCTGTAAGCAAAACTCCATGCTGTATCAGCACAAACTTTTGCATACAGAAAATATGTGCTAAAGTTCAGGCAGAAAGGTGCATTCAGCGGAACGTAACTTTCTGCATTGGCCTGTTAGAGAGACAGAATAAACAGCAGATGTGCTAACACTGACTTAGCTCAAATAGGTCTACTGTCCCCTGCAGGGATTTTCACAGTGAGTATCCTGCTTAAGTTGAGTCACTAAAGATAAATAAACAGCTTAGGATAAGCTGCACAAGGAATTGCAGTGTCTCTGCTGTATCGCTGTGTTTGCTGAAGCTGCTGCTGGATTGCTGCAGTTCTGGAGAGAAGAACTAGGATAGCTAATGTAACCAATATTTAAAAAGGGCTCCAGGGGCGATCCGGGAAACTACACCGGTTAGCCTGACTTCAGTGCCAGGAAAAATAGTGGAAAGTGTTCTAAACATCAAAATCACAGAACATATAGAAAGACATGGTTTAATGGAACAAAGTCAGCATGGCTTTACCCAAGGCAAGTCTTGCCTCACAAATCTGCTTCACTTTTTGAAGGAGGTAATAAACATGTGGATAAAGGTGAACCGGTAGATGTAGTGTATTTGAATTTTCAGAAGGCATTTGACAAAGTTCCTCATGAGAGGCTTCTAGGAAAAATAAAAAGTCATGGGATAGGTGGCAATGTCCTTTTGTGGATTGCAAACTGGCTAAAAGACAGGAAACAGAGAGTAGAATTAAATAGACAATTTTCTCAGTGGAAGGGATTGGGCAGTGGAGTGCCTCAGGGATCTGTACTGGGACCCTTACTTTTCAATATATTTATAAATGATCTGGAAAGAAATACGACGAGTGAGATAATCAAATTTGCAGATGATACAAAATTGTTCAGAGTAGTTAAATCGCAAGCAGATTGTGATAAATTGCAGGAAGACCTTGTGAGGCTAGAAAATTGGGCATCTAAATTGCAGATGAAATTTAATGTGGACAAGTGCAAGGTGATGCATATAGGGAAAAATAACCTATGCTATAGTTACACAATGTTAGGCTCCATATTAGGTGCTACAACCCAAGAAAGAGATCTAGGCGTCATAGTGGATAACAAATTGAAATCATCGGTTCAGTGTGCTGCGGCAGTCAAAAAAGCAAACAGAATGTTGGGAATTATTAGAAAGGGAATGGTGAATAAAATGGAAAATGTCATCATGCCTCTGTATCGCTTCATGGTGAGACCCCACCTTGAATACTGTGTACAATTCTGGTCGCCGCATCTCAAAAAATATATAATTGCGATGGAGAAGGTACAGAGAAGGGCGACCAAAATGATAAAGGGAATGGAACAGCTCCCCTATGAGGAAAGACTAAAGAGGTGAGGACTTTTCAGCTTGGAGAAGAGACGGCTGAGGGGGGATATGATAGAGGTGTTTAAAATCATGAGAGGTCTAGAACGGGTAGATGTGAATCGGTTATTTACTCTTCCGTATAATAGAAAAACTAGGGGGCACTCCATGAAGTTAGCGTGTGGCACATTTAAAACTAATCAGATAAAGTTATTTTTTACTCAACGCACAATTAAACTCTGGAATTTGTTGCCAGAGGATGTGGATAGTGCAGTTAGTATAGCTGTGTTTAAAAAAGGATTCGATAAGTTCTTGGAGGAGAAGTCCATTACCTGCTATTAATTAAGTTGACTTAGAAAATAGCCGCTGCTATTACTAGCAACGGTAACATGGAATAGACTTAGATTTTGGGTACTTGCCAGGTTCTTGTGGCCTGGTTTGGCCTCTGTTGGAAACAGGATGCTGGGCTTGATGGACCCTTGGTCTGACCCAGTATGGCATGTTCTTATGTTCTTATGTCCTAGGATCAGAATGCTATCCAGTAGTCTTTGGGAGCGTGAGTACCTTTTTCAGACACACTAGGAGGGAGTTAGACTTTGGGTACTGGGTTCTGTGTTGATTTCTGAGCTGCAATTCACTATTGTGCCACCCGTCTTACCTTTAAAATAGTTATTGATTTGCATCACCTGTAAACCTGTGGATTACAAGTAAACCTAAGTTCTGAGTTAACCCTTGAATCTCTGGTCCCATCACCATACCCCAGGTATGGAAGGGGCATCTTTTTTCCCATCCCAGTTGAACCAACATTGTGCTTCAATATTGTCTGTCACCCTCAGAAAGCCAAGAGGGTACAGCCATAGCTACTAACCCAGTGTTTTAAGGAGTGTTAAGCACTACAGCATATACCTGTGGAAGGCCAGGGGACAATTGTATTTGTTGGTGCACGTGTGTTACTGGGCCCAGTGATTAGTATAATGATATACTCTCAAGGGCTATAGTGAGTTCACTGATAATTTAAAGGTATACCAGGCCTTGATACCAGTAAATACAAAGATAAACATTATCCATGGTTAATTATTCTAAGAGCAGAATATTACTGTAAAACTGTTCTTACTAATTATGGATGTTTGCACTTGTATATGTGTTTAGACTTTTACGCACAGATTTCTTAATGTAGGCCTGGTTCCTGCAACAATAAAAGCAGTGTTGTTTCACGAAAGTGTGTTTGTTGGTTCACAGAGACAGTTCCCCTCCTAAGTCTATTCTCGGAGGGGAAATTCATCACTACACAGGCTCCCCCCTCTTGGGTGGGGCTACAATTGTCCAGCCTCCACAGGGGCTTTTCTGTTTATTCACTGCTATCCTACTTTCACAGCGGCCAGCTTCCACAGCAGCCTTTCTGTTTCTGTTTCCTAGTGCTGTATTCATGCTTTTATTCTACATAGTTTCTTCTGTGTAATGGCCACCATGGACTCATTACCAGTATGGCCCTGGGGTAACTCCTTGTTTTTAGCTAATGTAGTATAGGTTGGTGAGTAGGGGGAGGCACCATTTTGTACAGCCCCTTCTTTGAGGGTGCTGGAATGACCATCCCCTTTGAGAGGATTTAAAAGCAGCTCTCCTCTCCTGAGAGCTCTAGGGGCAGTATTATTGATTTTCTGGAGTTACAGGAGGTATGTGGAGGTTTTTCCTGATTCGATTTTTTGCGGGGCCTTCTCTTAGGACTCTGGCAAACTCGTCTGGAGTCTGTCTGTGAGACAGGACGGGGATCTGCTTTGTTCATCTACTCCCTGGTGGATAGAGACTTATCCCAGGTTGTTTTTGGAATTTTTTTCAGAGACTTTGATTTGTGAGAAGCCTGATGGGACCCCTGGACATTGCCTGGAGGGAGGGTACAGAAACCCTCTCTTTGGGAGTCCCAGGCTAGGTAAGATCTACCCCTTTGCCACCTCAGTGAGGACCAAGATCTGAGGGTGACCTGTTCTGCCTCAGTTGAAGAAGAAGAAATTTGTTGAGAAGATCAGGGAGGAAATTTTGGCTGCCCCCCCCCCCCCTTCCTACCCTACTAAGGAACATCTGGAGCTGCCTATTCCTGAATGGATCCCTCCCTTCCAGGATTAAAAAAAGTGAGAAAAAGAAGAAGAACAAACAACTAACTGTGAGTAAGAGCCATTTGAGACCACTGAGGACCCCACTTCTGGATCCTTCACCCTTGGGGAGAGAGGAGATTTTGACTCTCTGTGCAGAGACGGTGTTTTTACTTTTTACCAGTTTTTGGAAGAAATTATCCTCCCCAACCAAGGATACCCTGCCCACTTGGAAGCTCCAGTTACCAGGACCAAGGAAGCTCCATGTTTCCTTGGTCCTGGTAACTGAGACCCTTGCACAGATAGAGGGAAAAGGTTGTAAGTAAAAAGAAAATTATGTGGTGCTGAGGACTGAGTTTCATGCCATATTTCACCTGATTACCTATAACCCACTACATCTACGCTGACGACGTTCAGGTACTCATCCCCATCAAGGACTCCCTGACCAAAACCCTCAATATCTGGAACAATTGCCTCCAAGCAATCAACAACCTACTCACTAGCCTTAACCTAGTCCTTAACACCAATAAGACAGAGATTCTTATCATCTCCCAAGACAACAATAATGGTCTAACCAACATACCAATCACTTCCCAATTGAATTTCTCCCCGCATATCAGAGACCTGGGCGTAATTCTGAATAATCAGCTTAACCTAAAAAAATTCGTCAAACCTACAACAAAGGACTTTCTTCAAATTACAGGTTCTGAAAAAGCTAAGACCCCTCCTCCACTTCCATGACTACCGCACGGTGCTGCAATCCATCATTTTTTCAAAACTCGACTACTGTAACTCTCTCCTCCTAGGTCTCCCAGCAAATACAATCAGACCTCTGCAGATGGTACAGAACTCCGCCGCGAGGATCCTGACCAACACCAACAGAAGAGAGCACATCACGCCCTACTTTGCGACTTACATTGGCTACCAATTAAATTTAGAATTCTTTACAAAGTCCTTATGATAATTCACAAAGCCACGCACAATCTACTACATCTTGATCTTATCTTACCTCTTCGTTTCCACAAATCCTCCAGACCTGTAAGATCTGCCTACAAAGGCTCTCTCTACGCCCCCCCCCCCCCCCCCCCCCCCCCAATTAAGACCGCCCTAAGGAAACGTGCCCTATCCACTGCTGGTCCCTCTCAATGGAACACTCTTCCCCCAGATCTCTGGCTAGAATCATGCCCACTACTTTAAAAAAAAAAACTTAAAACTTGCTTTTCAAACAAGCCTTTCTTCATCCAGATGACCCCCCCTCCCCCCGGAAATCAGGAAGATCCATCCCAGAACACTAATCAATACTGCTTCACACTCACAAGGAAGTACGTGTTCCCTCTCTTCTAGGTCATTCGTGCTCCATTCTCGCCCGGAATGGACTCTGCCATCTGGCTTGGTCTAGACTGAACATACTTTCTGCCTTCCTTAATACCTTATTATCATCGTATATTTATTCTCATTGCTTTAGTATATAATTTGATCTATTTGTTTATCTTATAGGCTTTTTATCATTGCGTCTTATTATCATATGTTTTTCTCTATGATTTGATATTGTTTAAGAGTCATTCTAATCCTCACGTGGCTCCACACTTTTTCAGTTGTCATTATTTACCTTTGTTTTTGATCCCTTATTCCCAGTTCCATGTCACCCTGTTCTATGTAATGCTATTTGCAACTTTGTGTTTTCACTGTAAACCGATATATGTAAATTTTCTACATGGAATGTCGGTATATAAAAGTCCAAAATAAATAAATAAATAAAGACACTAAATCAGTGGCTCCAGTGTATTTCTTTTGGCACGAGCAGGCATACACAGTGAGACAAGTACACTCTCCCCTGGGATAAAAAATGAAACCAAGCACTCCCCTCGTCACTCCGGACCCTGAAAGAGAAATCTTTCCCCCAACCAACAAAGGACCCAGACCCTAGGGGTAAGAGAGTCAGTGAACAAGCTAGCCAGGAGTGGTTCCAGCCCCAAAGAAACTAATAAAATCTTTTATGGCCCTATTGGTAGTTAGCAGCCACCCAAAGATGGGGTTACACTTGTTTGTTACACTGCCAACTAGTAGCCTGCATGTGTAACCCACCTTTAGTAAGAAGACAATGACAATATAAAAAATGATTCACTTGTGACACTGAAGGATTGCCAGTTGGGGGTGCAGTCTCTTTAAGGTCTGTAAACACACTGCAGAGCTGTAGTCAGTTCCCCCGGCATGTGCAGCAGATCACTGTTTCATCTCAGCAAGACAGAGGAAGTTCCCTGCTCTGCCCTGAAACTAAAGTAAATTGTCTGTTTATAATTAAGGACCATGTGGTGACAGACTTAGTCATTGATTTGCCTGAGGCTGAGGGTTCCCTTGGCTGGAGGCTGCTGTAATGAGGATTCAACCATTAGCTGTAGAAGAAACGCTGATGTCATTGCCTGCCCTTCGGCATTCAAACAGCTCCACAGTAGGACACAAGCTGGGACTTTGTTATCAGTGAAAAGACTGTGTAAAGATTGGAGTTAGTTGCTGATTTAATACCAGTTTGAAATCTTTCAGCAGGATTTCATGTCTAACCCTACAGTATTCATGTGTTTGTGGAGAGAGCAGATAGATCAAGTTTGTTAATCATTCAGTAAAGTTTAATGATGTTCTATGCTAATGAGGTGTGTAATTTCATTATTGGTGCTGGGCTATCAGTTGAACTACAGGTCTCTACAGCCTTAACCTTGCATAGTCTGAAGTTGGTTAACCCTGGAGTAATAACCTACAACAAGACACCCGTGTCATGTATATATTCCAAGGTTACACATGTTCAGAGTTTCTGCTGTATTCAGTGCACGGGGGGGGGGGGGGGGGCGGAGAAGAGGATCCTTGGTATTTTTTTCCTTTAAGTCTGGCCAACTGTGACCTGTTCGGCCTATGTGCATCAGCAACTAATCTGACATAGCCCTGCAGAATTATCCCTGACATTTTTGTGCCCAGACTACGCTGGTCGCTGTTACCTTCAGTTTATGCAGAGTAGGACTCTGTTACTTGTTTTACCTGTTAATAAAGTTTGGAGCTGAAAATTGTCTGTGAGTAAAAACTGAATTAAGCTATCTCTTCAAGTTGTGCATAGGAAAAGATTCATGGAGACAGAACAACCATAGCATTAGTGATAACGAGCAACTGGATATCTGCTCCTGTATTTGAGAAGCCTGCACTACATCAGAAGTTATTCTATGTCCTGTCAGTAGCCATGTATCACATTTGTGAAAATCTTTTGAATTTTTCACCTTAGTGTTATTTCTTTCATAAACGGTTGCAAGTCTCCTAGAACTTCCAGTACACTATGGGCTGTTAGCCCTCAATCCCACTGTAAGAATCACTCGTTCGGTCTCTTGGTCCACTACACATCCTGCAGGAGCACAGGGGCAGGATAACTGTCGGAGCAGTGTCACTACAGATTCTGTTGAACAGTACAGGAACAGTGGAAGCACATAGACTATACCAATGACACGGGGGCACTGGCTGTCCCTGCTCCAACCCCTCCTCCTCCTCTGCCTTCTGCTATAAGGAGAGATACTGTAAGGATGAAAATAAACACCTTAAGAATAGCCAGAGAAGATGAGACTGAAGTGGGAGAGCCAGAGATATTGAAATTGAGAGGGAGATGGGAGAGAAAAAGAGAGGAGCTTGGGCATATTGGACAGATGAAATAATTGTCAGGTAATATAATAAAACAAATAGCAGTTACATTCCTGCTATTGCAATTCTTTTCACACCACTTTGATTCTCATCATATGTCAATGTATACATTTATTTATTTTCCATCTTTTAGCCACTTCAAAATGGATTACATTCAGGTATTGTAGATATTTTCCTGTCCCTAGAGGGCTCACAATCTAAGTTTATACCTGAGGCACTGGAGGGTGAAGTAACTTGCCCCAGGTCACAAGGAGTGATAGTAGGATTTGAATAGTGGCTTCACTAGTTTATAGCCCACAGAGGCCTGGTTTTGGCCTCTGTTGGAAACAGGATGCTGGGCTTGATGGACCCTTGGTCTGATCCAGCATGGCAATTTCTTCTGTTCTTATGTTCTTAACCATTCTAATGGAGAAGTAGCCTAGTGCCAGTGGTTGCAGGCTTGCAAAAGTTGAGGGTTGCAAGACTATGCATAACAATTTTCAGAAAATAAACAGCAAATTTTGAATTCTTGAATTAGTTTTAATAGCTAACAATACTGAAGATTGATATATAATGTAATGTTTGAAATAGGACTCACAATTAAACTCTGGAATTTGTTGCTTGAAGATGTGGTTAGTGCAGTTAGTATAGCTAAGTTTAAAAAAGGATTGGATAAGTTCTTGGAGGAGAAGTCCATTACCTGCTATTAATTAAGTTGACTTAGAAAATAACCACCGCTATTACTAGCAACGGTAGCATGGAATAGACTTAGTTTTTGGGTACTTGCCAGGTTCTTATGGCCTGGATTGGCCACTGTTGGAAACAGGATGCTGGGCTTGATGGACCCTTGGTCTGACCCAGTATGGCATGTTCTTATGTTCTTAGATGAAGAATGATATTTTAATCCTTCCAAAGGGCACATCTGTACACCCTGTGATGTTCCCCAAGGAAGCATAAGTAAAATGCATCTAGGGACTGGAGTCATACTGATCTACTTCTGTCTGCTTGCTTCATGTAAAATTAATAAACAGATTTTAATTTTTCACATTTATGATAGCTTTGAAGTGAGTGCAGTTGTCTTTTGCTGAAAGATTTATTTTCTGACTTCTCAATTTGTATGTGCATCGGGAAATGTTATTTTCTCTTGAGGAGCTATGATTTGGCTTTACTGCTTATCAGAAAGACTCTGACTAATGGGATACCCTAAGTTTTTTAAACATGAGCAGAGTTGCCAAAATAAATCAAATGCATTATTTAAAGAGTAGATGGAAGAAAGCATTATTTTCCAAAGACAAATCCTTTTGCAGTTACAGTAGTAAGTCATGTGATCTAGGCTATGTACAACCAATGTGCTTTTTTAATTGTGTTCATGATA